>NW_005054579.1:343597-348600 GCF_000277835.1 Geospiza fortis
GAGTGCTGAAGACATAGATGTATGATTTTACTGTTCAGGATTTTTCCCAACTTCTTCAAGAGATGCTTGAAGAGTAGGTCATTTAGGGGTTTATTTTTTCCATTTACATAAATGAACAAAAATAGATATTTGGATTGCCTTGTAAATTAATATAACTTTTTTCTAATTTCATGTTTACTTGTACAATATAAGCAGATAACTCCTATTTTTATGACCCTTAACTACTATAAATTAAAACAAATTATTAAATACTAGTCCGTAGCTATTTCAAATAACTTTCGCCTAGTATTACAATATTTAAGCTGACTTCAATACTCTTCCAGAAGATCACTTGCTGGAGTCACAGCAGCAAGGATAGAGCTGTGCCCTTGAGGGTTTCCCCTTCATTTTCTGTACCATCTCTGAAAGAAGCTAAGCCAGAATTTAGCAAATGCTGCATCTCGTATTTTATGTTACAACCAGTTGTAACATAAATACATGTATTCAGGAGAGGAAGCAGTGCTGTTGCTTGTAGAGACTGTCTTCCTGTCTTTGCCTCCAACTGCATCTCACCACCACATCTTTGGACTCCTGCCAAAAAGGATGTGGTCTTTTTCTTCTTCTGCTCTGCATTTGGACGCAGATTGTACAATTTCCATTTCGTTGCAGCTGTATCAGAATGAACATCCCTTCTCATGTTTTTGGTACAGCGGAGTCTATGACGTCATCAGCTGACATGGTGTCTCAGGCTATGTTCTACATAAAACAATGCAACGCATCAGAAGTCCCTGACAAAAGCTGGGATCAATGTTCTGAGAATTCTAAATTCTTTCTGGATGCTGCAAGGCAAGACAAAGTTTTGTAGAGGATTGACGCATCCAGATTTGCATGATGTGGAAGCTGCTCTCCTTAGCACACTTGGGTGGTTAAGGCACAGCATTTCTGTGTACCTCTGCGCAGCAGCTCCATGCAGTGTGGAGGGATGTCTAGCATTTTCCAAAATGAAAGAACAACTGTCATGCTTCAGTGCTGACAGTCAGCAATCATGATGTATCACATAAACAGAACTGTGAGATTTTCATCCTTTGTAGGGAAGTCAATGACTTTTGGGAGGTTGTCCTACAAGATAACTCAGTTTGGTTAAACATCTGGGCTGCTAGTGAGAGACCCAGTGCAAAAGTTGAAATAAACCGGAACTTGTAATAAGTATTCCTAAGCCTTACCTTTCTTTTTGACTTTTTTTTGGATAAAAAGTCATGGCTTTTCAGGTTCTGAGCCTATGGATTCCTAGCACCACAAATGGGTGCCTTCCCCTCTTCTCAGTCTGAGGTACGAGTTCCTACTGAGCACTTCTGCCTCATCTTCAGAAATACTCGCAAGTCCTGGACGTGTTGGGACAGCTTCCCTTCCCCAGTGCTTCCCCTTGTCAACCAGAGGGTTTCAGCCTCGTTTACATGGGGGTTTCTCAGCCCCATGAGATGTGCTTGTCAGTTTTAAACACAGGGGCAGCCAACACGTGCCACCCCATGTCTTCCTGTCAGGCCTCAGTTGAGTTCCTTAGTATTTTCCTGTGTTCAGGGATGGTGTTTCATGGGGCACCTCAGACAGGCATTGATGTCTTTTGCTAAGGAGTCTTTGAAGGCTGCGGCCCTGAGGAACCTGTTTCCTCTGGGCCAGAAGAAGGGTGTGAGCATGAATGAGCACTCACCTGAAGGAGATGTGAGGGCTGTTTATTGATAACTACAGATAATTCCAGATGCATTCCATGTATTCACTGTCCTCTGTCATTCTGCTTCAAGTGCTGTCAAGTGATTTTGATATTTAGGTTGTAAAGGTTGTAAAGAAACCAAGAGTACTGCAGCATGATGCAGCTACTTGTGTCCTCCTGGAGGGAGGAGATGTGAGCACATCTGTCTCTGCCGTTCCAGTCATGCTTAGTCAAAATGTGAGTAGACAGTATCTCTGTCAACTAAGATATTGGTTACTGATAACATAAACATTTAGGAATACAGCAGAGTGGCATTTGAAAGCACTTTGTTTTGTGGATGAAGTGTGCATGTCTTAGAACTATTTCTGAACAGCCAACCAGGTAGGCAATTGTTTAATACTGCTGTCTTATTTAATACATAAACCTTGATTTATGTAGACCAGGTTGATGGCACAGACTGGTCGTGGGGTGCTGAATATATTCAGGTGTTTGGCCTAAAACTAATTTACTTAATTTTTGTAATGAAACTGGTCCCCAAAAACTTTGTAATCACTAAAACATATATAAAAATAGAAATACGTGTTTCATTTTAAGAGAGTATCAGGTATCACAAATACAGTTAAACAGGAGCCTTGTGGGTATCTTCACAGATGTTAACTGTTAATGGTTTTTGTCACTACTTGGAATTTATCTTTCATGATGTTGCTGACCGTTTTTCCTTTCCTGGAGGTGTATCAGACACTTTGATCAACAGCTTCTCTCTGGTTTGGTGCAGAAACAGATATTATTTATTTGTTGGGGTTGGTAGTTCTGCTGAGATGCAAAAGATACAGTTTCATTTGTCTTGTTTAGTCAAAATAACATTTATATCTAGTTTGAGTTTCAGTATAAACCACCTGTGAATAATTAACTTACCTGTGGAGCCAATTTTAGAGCAGATATTTGTAGTCACAGTGTTTTTACTCTATGGAACCAGTAGTAGGTGAAATGAGAAATCTGTAACTTTATACATGAGAGTTTTGCCATAAAAAATTTGGGGAGGAAAAAAACTGCTGTTTTACTCACCAAGGGTGATTTGTTTATTTCTTTATATAATAATGTTAGAAATAGCTTCAAGGTGGTAAAAATTTTTTCTTAGTTCAAGTTTCCACCAATGACAAGCATTTCTAACCCTGTTCAGTTTTGATTTCATTTAGAAACCAATTGGTAAGAAGGCATCAGTAGATTTGAGTTTGAGATCTGATGAGATGAGCATAAATCACTGTGGTCATCAAATATGTTACTTTCTTTCAGATCTTTGTTGCACAAACATGATTAACTGAGTGGTTTCTGGTTGTTTTTGTGCACATTGGCCCTGTGTCCATCTAGTTCTGCAAAGAATTTTACCCTCTCTTTAAAAAAGGCTGCATTTAAGAGGAAGAGTTGGCATTCATGTGCCACACTCTTCAAAGGATAAATGTTCACAGATACCACATTTCAGAGGATCTGGAAGAAATAGTGCATACCCCGAGTGCTCCGTATGTGCGTGGTCAGCGAGGGCTCTGCAGAATCTGTGTTGCCCAGAGTCATACAGGGGCTGCTGACATTTGTTGCACCTTATGACTTTAAAATGCAATATTTCATGATGAGTGTACTTGCATGCTTCTTCAAAACTAGAGAAATAAAAAAAATGTATCAAGTTCACAAATCTAAGACAAAGTAATGGTGTTTGTCATCAGTCATCACAAAATACTAGTTTTGAGTAGTAATTTTTTTAAATGACATTCCTTTTCTTGGCTTTTTGTGTTTAGACAGATTTCTTTATTTGTCTTAAATGCTTGCATATTTTAGTGTAGTAGTTATTTAGTGTAGTAGTTAATTTTTTTTCCCAGTATTTGCCCATTCATTCACTATTAAATGTTTGTATTTCACCTATTTCTGATAAATATTGGAATAAATGTCAGAAACCCACTATGACAAATTGGAATTTTTGTTTCTTTCTTGCAGTCATTGGGGCCAAAACTGCTCTTGTTGTTATTTTGTCATGCCTGTGATTTTTGCAGTATTCTCACTTCTTAATCCTTGATCCACATTGTTTGATAGACTGATATACTTCTAGATATCCAGGTATCTACATGGAGTCTGCTGTGTTTAAATTGCAGAGAAATTTTGAAAAGAAATTAGATTATTTGTGCAGTGACTATGGAAGAGCTGTCAAGAATTGGTCACAAGCTTGAAGGTCAGTCTGCATTTATAATATAAACTGTGGAGTAAAAACCACAGAAGATTGTGAAAGCAAACTCTCAGGAAGTGGGGAAACATGATGGCCTTAGTATTATGTTGCCCAAACATGCTCACTGTTTACTGTCAGGTAAGTTCCTGCTGGCTTTTTCCTGATGTTAAAGACAAGCTATGTTATGTAGATGTTGAAATTATCTATTTTGGGAAGGCATTGCATTAGCTTTGAGTCAAATATATTTGTAGCCTGGCCTCATAATGCCACATTTCAGCTCTGCTTTTCTGTTCATCAACTGGACTTGCTACTGTTTTCTACGCACAGACAACTGCACTGAGATCAAGTAAGAGTGTTTGGTTATAAAAATCCAGTTTGAATGAAAGTGAACATATGAGCTTTGTGCTAAATAGATGCTATTTTAGTGCTTTCAGTTAATGTGTTCCTTAGTACTATTGTCTTAGTTTCACAGTTAAGACAAGTGTGTCATGTCTGGTATTTGGTAATTGAGATTTGCTTTTTCTATTTCACTTACAGAGATGAAGAACTGCATATCTCTACATTGGCTTAAAATAAAGATCAAGATTTTGGGGAAAATCTTACTTGCTTAGATAGCGTTGTTTTGAGTAAAGGGAATGTTTCAAGTGGTGGCAGTCCCTGCTTCATCTTTTTTATAAGGAATGGAAGTGCATTTGCCATACGTTTAGAATTAAATGCAGCCAGGAAGTAGAAAAGATAGATTTAGTAATTTTTGTTTTCATACCCATCTAAAAACATGGCAGGCAATTGTCTCTACCCAACACTGATTAAACTAGAATATCCTAATTTTTCTAATGGCATGTCTGTTACTATAAATTAGTGGCATAGGAAAAAATATTGAAGGGGGATGCCCCAGATAACTGCTGTTTTACAGTGGACACAAAAACAACAGCAATTACCTAATTTTAGTTGTATCATCTTTTTGCCACCATTTGAGTAGTTCTTAATTTTCCAAAGAAAAACATATTTTGAATATCTGAATTCTCACAAAATTAATGAGACTGTCTTTTTTGTGGAGGTAAGACAAAGAAAAACTTAATACTTGGGGATGTTTTTCACACCTAG
>NW_005054579.1:348610-392075 GCF_000277835.1 Geospiza fortis
ATTCAACACTGTACCCCCCAATAATCCACCACCTCTGCATTCAAAACAATCCTGCATGTCCCATAAGAGGAAATGCTGGCACTGATTTTGCAGCTGGGAAGTTGAGTTACACAGGTAACTCAACACATCCTGTCCAAGGGAAAAAAGGAGGTGGTTACACTCTCCCATTTCTGGAAAGGCAGGATGCGGAAGGGAAGAACAGAGGGCAGAGCAGGTCTGAATTAAGTCATTGCAGGCAGACGTTGGGAGCAAGGGGTGAGCCTTGTGAGCAGCACAATTGTATCCATACTTTGAAGTGATACTTCAAATTTTAGTGTGGTTTCAAATTCAGGAAGCCAAACTGGTACTACTACATTGTGTGCTATATTGCCATGGTACTGTAGCTGTCCTCTAGATGTAATTAAGTTTTTTTTTCAAACTAATCTGGGTTTTGGATTGTGAAAAAGTGATAAGTATTTTGTACTGCTGCCTGGTGTTTTGCTAACAGATTTCAGACTATGTCTACTGCTTCAGAAGCATTTAGTTCTCCAGATTTGCCATACCAGCATGTACAAAACACAACTGCAGCCTTTCTGTATGTTGCAGTATAAAATGCTATTGCAGGGCTGTATGGGAAGCCTCTTGCTTGACGTTTTAGCCAGTGCTTTCCTGCTCTGCTCCCTAGATGAGCAAAATTCATTCAAGAAGCCCTGCTCTTTTTTAATCAGGGTGCTGTTGCCACCTCGTGGCATTGGCCAAAACCACTAGCAAATGCTCCATGACCTACATCAATCACTGACATGTCCAAGTGAGATGGATGTGGGATGCACAGAGGGGAGCAGGTGGATCTGTTCTGAGAGACCTGACCTCAGTGCAGCTCTCAGAAGTTTGTTACATGGGATTTCTGATCCAAGTGCCACATTCCTTGTGTGCAGAGTCAGTGGCAGTCTTTGTTCTTTCTCTTGTCCTATTTATTTTCTAGTGGACAAAGATAGTAGTTATTGTCCATACTCAGTCTCAGATTTTGGAAACACGAAGTCCTAAGCTCTTAGGAAGAATTGCAGAAGTACAGCCCTGACAGACCATCTGCCTGAACAAGTAAATCATCTTAAGTATGTGCCATAATTCAGCTTTCTGTAAACAAGATATTGAGCAACAAGAGTTATAAGTCTTGTTCAGATCTTGTTATCCATAATTTTTTTTGGAAACTGAATACTTGAAATAGTTCTTGAAAGCCTTGCAATGGCCCTTTGAAGTGGTATTCAGTTTGGCTGAGCCCCAGAGTGCAGATTCTGTTGTTAGTGTTGCTAAAGCAATTCTAAGGGCTGAAGTATGAGTTTCCTGTAAAGTGGATAAAATTGTTGCGAAGTTAGACCTATGAAATAAACTCATTTGGAGTCCAGCAAAATTCTGATGTGTATGGTTGGTTTGGTTTTTTTTAATTGGAACTGAGAGCAATCAGTAGAAGTCTAATATTGAATTTTTAATGCAATGTGGAAATGCTAACCAGAGTTTACACATGAAATTTGCGTGAACGTTGCTCACCAATGTAAGCTTGCTTAATAGAAGGAAAAATGAGCAAGGTATGGATTTTCAGTGGTTATAACTAAATTAGAGATCATCCAAGACCTTCTTTTTGAGAAAAATACTTAATTTTAGCTGCAATTAATTATTTTATATTAAAAAATAACAAAAAGGAGAGCTCCTACCTGTGGTTTAAATTCTCCCAGCCAAAAAAAAAAATTAAAAGTTAGCTATATATGTCCTGTAAATAGACACTATATGCCTATGCTGGCATGGTAAATGGAGAGGAAGAGGAAGATGGTGCTGCTCTGGTAAACAGACATTCTCGCTTGGACCAGTCTGAAGTGCTGTTTTCTCAAGTGTGATTTAGTTATGAAAATGTTACCATAAGCCAGAGGAAGCAAGTGCTGAAAGACTTCCATAAATTATGAGTTCCTGAGTTTCTTTGGGTATTAAAATTCCAGCACTTGTTCAACATATTCGTAGTTAATATTTTGGGAAAACAAACAAACAAACAAACAAAAACACAAGAACAAACAAACAAAAAAAAAACCAACCAAAAAAAACCCCAACAAAACAAACCAACCAAACAACAACAGAAAAAAAAAACCACCCAAAAAACCAAAAAAAAACCCTCTTGCAAGTGTTCCTCCAGATTCTTTCTGGCTTCAATCTAAGCTTTATGCAAATAATAAACTGATTTAAACCAATTTGGAACAAGCAGATATCAATATGGTTATTTGAAGGAATATCATATAATTAGGTATATCTGGCTTGTGAATGTAAACTATAGCTAAACTAAGTCTTAAAGAGCAAACTCTACTTAGGTTTAATATCCATTTAAATCTCTCTTTTAATCTCTTAATTGAATTTGTACTAAAAGGAGATTATTCATATATGTATTTTTAAAAGATTTTTTTAATTTGAAATTTTTTCTAGATAAGATCTCCATTTGATATGCAAGTGGTATTTTGACTGTTTGCATGATTACTGTCTTTGACATCTTGGAGAAAAAGGGCATAGTTTGATTGTTACTCATTAGCAAAACCCTTGGATTGTGTGCTTGGAACTGGAACACAGCCCTCCCCAGCTGAGACATATGTGTTTTCCCACATGTGCACTACTTTTATATGAACAGAAACTTCCCTTTTTTTAAGATAATTTTCAGTTTCCTGTTCTTTCAGCTTAAAAAAAAGCCATTATTTGCCATACACTTTGGTAGCATGTTTAAATGCACTGTATTTAACACTAGTTCAGGCACCTGGTTTTTGAGCTCCTTTTGAGTTTTGGCTATGTGATACTAGATTTTCTGTTTGTAATTAAAATACCCCTTTCCAATTAAAATTGTTCTAGCATTGTGTTTTGATGCACAGGCATCAGGCAATACCACTTCTGTCGTGCTGGGAGCAGATCTGGTGTAGCTCATGGCCTGTGGTGGTGCTGTCAGCAGGTTCTGTGTGGCACACTGACTCCCTCTACTTGTCTGGGGAAACTGACATTATGATGTGATTTCTGTTTTCTGTGCAGGGATTTTTTCAAATCTGTGTTCTTAGTGCTCTGCCCCTCAGATTTCTTAGACCTTGCTTTTATTTTTGCAAAGGCTGCAACTACATATAGTAACACAAATATCTCACAAGAATTAGATGATAAATTACTGCTGGGAAGCTTATGCTCCTGTGTGACCAAACTACAAAACTACCTCTGATCTGCTGTACTCTTCACCAGACCAGAGAATTGCATTTTCCTACATCTGTTCATGCAGGCCACAGTCTCATTTTCTCCAGTGCTGCTCTTTGCTTGGCATAGCACTGTTGGCCGGAGCAATTTGTGTGTAGTCCTGTTACAGGACCTTAAAAAGAGTTCACTTTAAAATGTGAAAATAGTGAGTGAAATGTTTGCTATTTGAATAAACAGTGCTATAAGCCAGTGTCAGTATATGTTGCATGATTTGGTGCAAGGCCGTCAAAAACAGTCTTTTTGACTTCCACCACACCAGTATGAATTCCCAAACCACCAGAAACTGTCACTGATTACCTCCTTGTGGCAGCAGCTCTCTGGCCACAGAGAGAAGCACAACTTTCCCAAGCATCTTTCTGGGAAAAGCTGTAAGAAGATCAGAGAAATGAATAAGAAACAATTCTTACCTTAACTTGCTGCACCTGGTATTGTGAACATGTAAAATACCTTACAGAAATTTGTTTATCAAAGGGTGGTTTCTTGATTAGCCAATGGTGATAGTATTTTAAGTAAAAAACCAATTAAGTCCACATATAGCGAACTAGGATATAAAAAACCAGTAAGTTTCTTAATAAAAGAAATTCATCAACCTTCTATAAATACATAGAATCTATACCAATTATTACCCCAGCTGGGGACCTGTTACTGTGACACCTCCTCTTTGTGGATAGCTCTGCTGGTTTTGGCTGTGACAGAGTTAATTTTCTTCACAGTACCTAGTGTGGGGCAGTGTTTTGGATTTCTGCTGGAAACAGCCTTAATACAGGAGCATTTTCCTTACTACTTGCACAGGGCCAAGGCCTCTTCAGCTCCTCACCCCACCCCACCAGCAAGCGGTTTGGGGCTGCACCAGGAGCTGGGAGGGGACACAGCCAGGACAACTGACCCAAACTGACCAGAGGGATATTCCAGACCATTTGGTGTTGTGCTCAGCACATAAAGCTGGGGGAATAGGAAGGAAGAGAGGGACATTCAGAGCGATAACATTTGCCTTCCCAAGTCACTGTTACCTCTGATGGAGCCCTGCTGTCTTGGAGATGGCTGAACACGTCCCTGCCCATGGGAAGTGGTGAATTGTTCTGCTTTGCTTGTGTGTGCAGCTTTTGCTTTGTCTATTAAACTGTATCCCAACCCATGAGTTTTCTCGCTTTTGGCCTTCCAATTCTCTCCCCTGCCCCTGGGTAGGAGTGCACAAGTGGCTCTGTGGGGATCAGTTCCCAGTTGGGGCTAAGCCATAACAAGAACATCCAAGCCCTTGAATGTTATTTGGTATGTTTGCTCTTGATAAATTGTTTTGTGCTTTTTTATGCATTGAAAACTTGTCTTCACTAACTGCTAACTTCTGGATGAGTTAACCACTCTCAGTGCACAATATCTATGTGACTACAATAAGACCTCTTATTATTAGTGGGTTTTGGCAACATGATATGTACAGACAAGAAATCAGAATTACATCACAATTCACATCTCAGAAGACATGGTGTTGCTTTGTGTGTGAATTTTCAGACTGATTTTGAAAAGAAAAAAGATAGGCCAAGTGAAACCATTTCTGAGCTGAGAGTGGTCTTGTACCCTGGAAATGTGCTGTTCTGTAACAAGTAACAAACATTGTGAGGTTGAATAGAATGGATCAGTCTGAGCCACCATTCCATCAGGCCTGTGCTGAGAGTGTGTTGTGACTGATAATCCAACAATTAATGGGAGATGCAGCTAAAATTTATGAAGAAAGCTTCATTTTGAGGCTAAGTGAAGGAGTTTCCTTACCTCTTAACCACAGGAGCTTTTGAGTATATCTTCACAATAGCTTAAAAACAACTCTTGTCACTATTTGGAAACTTAAAATATCAGCATGTTTGTGTCAAGGACACCAGTTTGGAAGATGCACACTGCATGCTGTCTTGACAGTTTGCAACGTGCTTACTATCACGTCTTCCTGTCAGCTCTGAATATTTATAAATGGGGTCATGGGTATTGCAGAGATGGGACTTCCAAATGTTGTAGCAAAGTTATGTTCAATATAAAGCAAGTTCAACTTTATGGAGCCTTTTGTGCATGTATCCTCCTGCCCTCTCTCCATGCATTTTCTGTCAGGGAGAGGAGCTGGAGTGAGGACTGTCTGTTAGGGAAGTTTAACTGCATCCATATGGACTCCAGGATCTGTCCCCCCACTTGCTGCTTTTTCCTGTCCTTCACTTGGTAGGCTTGTTGTGAATTCCTTTGTCACCCAATACTACTGCTCATTCGTCTGGTTCATTGTCAAAAGGAGGTCCTTCAGATACACTTTTGTACATCTTACCCTGTGGTGAAGCTGTAGCTTTTGCTCACTCTGAAGGACCACACCACCAGTGTTGCGTGGGTTCATTCAGCACCAGATTTGTCATATTTTGCTTTTATCATTTGGAAATGAAGGTATGGCCAGACCTCAGTACACCAGTAGCAGGTGAGGAATGGATGTTTTAATGGGAAGGTCTAGAAAAAGGGAAGGAGGGCAGCATGGGGAGGGGAGGAGAATAGCATGAAGTGCTGGATGCTGAGCATGGTACAAATGCCATTGAGCGATCGCCTAGTAAAATTATCAGGTGACAATGACATGTTTTTATAATTTGTTAACTTATAGTTGTTAACTTCTATAATTTATTAACCACGTGGCAGAAGCACAAGCTAGAGTATCATTCATGGGTTTCCCCAACAGGTGGGGGTATTGTATGTGTTTCAGCAAGTGCTGAAACCAGACCATCTGCATTGGTCTGAAGTCTGCTGGGCAAAGGGGAAGTAATGAGATAAGGGAATAACAAGCAGCAAAAATCAGGTCAAACCCAGGAGTACACATATTTTTCATATCTGGATTATATCTCAATCTCCTAATTTTTTATTTATTTATCTTAGGAAAATTCAGCCTAGAAAATTCTCTGGGCTGAATTTTCCTAAGATAAAAACTACCTGATAGTTTATGTGCATGTAGAAAAATTAGTTTAAAATTCTGCATCATATGTAACTGAGATGTTAAAGTTGTGCTGTTACATGGAAACACTGACTATTGCTGAAAACAGTATTTTTGACATTATTCATAAGGTAAGCACTCTCTAGGTTATCTTGATGTATGTCTTGGTTATGGTAGAAGATAAAACAGTAGTAAAGTCTGGTTACAGCAAAAGATAGGCCATTGTACCTAATATTCTTATTTACAGAGCTATATAAACAGTGCTATTAAAATCACACAGCTAATCAAGGTAATTTTTTTTACTCAACTCCAAAATAATTAAATTGTGTAAGAGTTGGAATTTGGTTTTGATGTGCTCACACCTCATGGACAGTGCATATTGCACTTACTTTTGCAATAGTAGAAGTAATACAGCTACAGATGATGTTGCTTTACCTCTGTGTTAGGAAATAACTTTAACTTGTCAGTTTGCCTGGTTTGCTTGGTCTGCTTGCAACTGTTTAAGTGTGTAACTGAAAGCAGAACAATTTGGATAAAGTGGGTTTGCTTGGTCTGCTTGCAACTGTTTAAGTGTGTAACTGAAAGCAGAACAATTTGGATAAAGTGGGCATAATACAATTCTTCATTTCAGCAAGAAAGCTGAAACTTCACTTTTTTTTTCTGTGCCTGTAGCACTCTCTCCACACTCTCCCCATCCTGCACACGTGATGTCTGCGTGCAGCTTCATGCCTGTGTGTGGCATCAGCAGAGGGCACGGACTGCAGGTCAGTGTGGTACCCTTGGGCACTGACAGCTTGGCAGGTGGGTTTCTGCATCCTGGGAGAGGAGATGGACAATGCTAGAAGAGACAGCAGATCCTGCTTTTGTGCTGCAAGATCTCAGTGCTCTGACAGCTCACCCACCAGTCTGAACTGAGAGAGAAGTGCTAGAAAACAAAAATATTTCCTGTTTTGTAAATCTGCGCTTCTTGAAACTCAGTGAAATTATGATCTGCCTGCCTGAGGAAAAGGTTGTAGTGGTACTGGAAGGAACGCAGGAAAGGAGCAAAGGAGCAAGTTAAGGGCATGCCTCTGTGCTGTCTTTGCCTGCTTACTCAATCAGTTACCTCTATAAAAAGGTCTTTCAGGGAAAATCTGCAAGTTATTAAGGCATGACTTGCAAAAGCAGTTGTTATAGTTAATTTCCTAATAATATCTCAGCGTGGCTTCCAGACTTGAATTTAACAACTTTCCTCTTATTTCTATGAGGAAAATACCAACATTATTTGTATGGTTTTTTTCCCGCGGTACTGTGTTAGCATCTGGTTGCCCTTATGAGAGGTCAGCGTGTTTGGAGATTCCACACATGTATGCAGACCAGACCTGATACCCTTTTCTCTGCTTGGAAGATCTTAGACTTACATATAACAATCTTACATCTTGTTCCCTCTCAGAACATTAGTTTGAGAAGAAGTCAAAACTCTTTAGAATTGGTGAAATGCATTATAGTGTGGCACATAATTTTCCAGTACATTTTGAAAATTGTATACTCAAAAAAAATTAATATGTGTGCGTGATTCAAGATAGTGTTCAATGTTCTCCTTATTCTGTTTGAAAAGTTGTGTCATATATCCATAATCCACACACACTGAAGAGCCTCAGAAGCTGAAAATCTGTAAACCCAAACTTCTGGTGTCAGGTATAACAGCTTATTGTGGCTAAAAGGAGAAATGGCAAAAGGTTTCCTTGTATTTTTCCTTCAGGATTTCTGGCCTGCCTTCTGCGACATTATCTGTCCAAATATGTGATTGCTTTTAAGCCCTTCATTGTATGAAGTTACTTTTGTTTTCTGTAAGACAATCTGCCCTACAAAATTTTGTTGTGTCTACTGAGTCTGTTTTTAGAGTTTTTGCCATTCTTTGTTTTGTCCCTCCTATTCCATATATCACATGCAGTGTTTACTTGTACACCTTTTCCTTTTCCTCACAATTGGGAGTGTGGTGGGAAATCCAGATCTCCTCAGCGGCTATCAGGGTCTGTCATGTGGCTTCAAACAATTCAGTAAGTTGCAGTCAGTAAAAGAGACATAACTGACTTAGGGAAAAGGACTGATGACTGTCATCTCTGCCAGGGAATTTTAGTTGGGCATAGATTGTATTTTTTATTGTTTAAAGGTTTGAAATCCACTGAATGTGACATTCTGGAAGAGCAGAAGGTATTAATCAGACAACTTTATTATGTTAACAAATATGGGGAAGTTTGTTTTTGTTTTTTTTTTAATCCCATGAATGTGTGAAGTCTTAAGTGTGACATTACTATGTCCTTCTCTCTAGAACTGTTCTAGGGCTGTACAGGGTTTTTCTTACAGTAGAGGATTTAGTCTTGCTTCCATGGCAGCTGCCTCCTTTTGAAAGCTTCTTGCTGATACTTTTCTGGTAGTGGTGCTGCTTCCTTTTTTTTTTTTATGAAACAAAATATTATAGTCTTTTTTGACATTTCAGAGTCTTCTTGACAGCAATTTTAGCACTTTTTCTTTCTTTTTTTTTTTTGCTACTAAAATGCCTATTATTCTGTTATATACTTACAAAATGGATCATTGTATTTGCAGCTTCTGTATCTAATGGACAAATGCTTGTGTAAAGAGAGCTGTTTCAGCATGGATTGTGACACAAAACATAAACAGGGTTTTGAGCTGGAGACGGGGGATGTGCTGACCCATCCCTTCACAATTCCCCATGCACTACTGTAGCAAGCCAGGGCCAGGCTCTAGTCTGCTCTTGCTGTGGTGACCCTCCCTTAGGGTTTTGCAGAAGTCAGGACAATTTACAGATGATGAGTTAAAAGCCAAGCCAAACCAAAACTAGCTTTTTTTTTTTTTTTTGCAAAGTAAAACCAAAAGTTGAGTTTTTGTCAGCAGAGAAGGTTGAAAAGGACTATACTCCCCTTGTCTTACCCAGCTTTGAAACTTTTAGGCTTTTAGCTACTGAATCAGCCCTTTTTTTTTTTTTTTTGTGTTGTACACAGATGCTTTCATTTTCTTGTGGGAATTCTGGCCTTCCCTCCATGACAGTGTCTGTCCAAATGTGTGGTGAGTTTTAGGCCTTCACTGTAGGAAGGTACTTTTCTGTAAGAGAATGTGTCCTATGAAATTTAGCTGAGCCTACTAATTACGTTTTTGGAATTTTTGTTATTCTTTTTTTTGTTGTTCCTATTCCAAATCACATGCACAGTTTACAATTAAAGAGGGATTTTTTGGGCTTTCCAGGCTTTTTACTCACCATGGGATCGAAATCAATCTGGATGCTTTCATAAATGTTGCTTCCCTGTAGATGTAGTGTCATCTGTTACCCAGGCTTTAGTATTTTTCACTGACTCTGCCTAATTTTAACCTGCCTCATTCCATTACTTTGGCTGTCTTTCTAAGGACGATAATTAAAGTTGATTGGGTGCAGACTCTGAAAAAGGTGATAATGTTCTATTATCGTATGCCAAGACGAGTTCCTGCTTAACCCAAGAGCAGAAAATTACATACCTGACCAGTCTTTGGCCAGGTTGGAGTCTTTTCACCAGTCTTTTCAGTACGTGCACTTTTAAGAAGCCTAACAACCAGAATGAAAGAAAAATCAATTTCTCGAGTCTGAATTGAGACCCTGTATGCAGGAGTATCAGGACTGCGTGAGGAGATGTGATTTTGACTTTGTGCATAAGAAACAAAATAAAATCACTGTATTTTTGTTATCTATCCAGTGAGGTATAAAGTTTCTGAGAGATTTGAGAAATCCTGATTTACAAAACTTGCTGACATTTAAAAACAGGTCTTATTATCTCTCTGTGTCTGTCTGTCATCTAAAATAACAAAAGGCATCCATCTAATATGTAAATCTGATCACGCAGGGATCTTGATGCTGGCTTATATTCCTATTTCTCTACAACACTTCCTTTGATTAAAGGACCCCAGAGGCTACTGCAGTTCTTCTAGACTCACCTTATGTTTCTTCCTGTTCCTTGTCTATTTTGTGTGAAGTTTTTTGATTGGTTTTAATCTCCTAATTACCCTTAACTACTGCTTTAATATTTTTTCCTTTTTGTTTATCTTGAAGATGTGGCTTCTTTAGCTACTCCAGTGATTGTAGTTAGGGTAATACTCAGTTTCATTCTCTGTGCTTTCAAGGATGCAGCGTTGTACACCACAGGAGTTGAAAAGGCCTGCAGAAGACAGCTAGCTTCTTAAGGAATATCTTTAAGGAACCCATGGAGTTATGTGTATTGCAAAACAGGAAATTGGCAGTGTCATCAAAAGCCTTAAAATAAAAGGAAATCTGTCTTTCCTAGGTGTGGGCAGAGTACATGGCAAAGGACAGTCCTTATAATAAAATAACTGCAAATAGGATGAAACTGCTAACATTCTGAAGTATTATTTACCCCAGTCCTCAGAGCAGCTTTGCTGTAGGTAAAGAATTCGTGCTGTATCTGTTACTTGCAAGGCCATCCTACCTACATCTGGTCTTCCCAGCTTTGTAAGTGTTTAAGCCTTAACGAGTACAAGGGAATGTTACAATCTGAAAGAGTTTATTTATTTTTTTTCCTCTGTGCCTCAGTGCAGAGCAGCTAACAGCTTTGGCTCTTTCTGACTTTGTGAAATACGAATACACTTACTTGTACTTGACTGCAGTAGGACATTTGCTAACTGTTAATAGCTGTTAATGATGTTTCCTCCGGGAGACCCTGAGAGCCTTTCAGGCCCGCAGGTTTGACCCTGTGAGACGGAGAGGTAAGTGGGAATTTGATGGCATGTTGGAGCTGGCAGTGCCATCAGGCACCTGAGGGACCACACCTCTTCTTTTGTCAGAGCAGTCATGTTTCCAGCAAGGTTTTGTCCTGTTCACTGTGCTAGAAATCCATTAAATGAGTGAGCAGGGATAGATGGTTTCCTAGGACAATGATTTTACTGGAGTCTGTGCTAACTGAGAATAGGCTTCCAAGTAATTCCCTCTGATTTTGCACTGAAGGCATGTGTGACACATTGCAAACTGGGAGGTGGCTGCTAAAGACCCCGATCTCTTTGTAAAACTGTATCATGTAGTAGTTAAAAACATCAAGTCTTTTCTGGGATGTCCGTGGGGTAGCACAAAGAATCCAGATAGCTTTTCCTAGAATGTAAACTGAATCACTAGTCTCAGGGTAGATGGCACCATGCACTGAGCACGACTGAAAGAAAATTATTTTTGCTTAAACTACCTGAAAGAAGGCTGCTACTTCTCATCTTTAAGCACCTATTAAGTCATCCAGTATTAGTCAGTGTAATTATGGAGGCTGCAGAAGTAATTCCAGATAGCAAACAGTGTTGAAATGTACAATTTAGCCTTAAAAACAAAACAATTTAAAATAGACTTTTTTGCAAGTTAAGGGAGCCCCAGTGTGATTGTCAGTCACCGCAATCAGACACTGCTGTGCACTCAGGGCTTTTTTGGCCTCTCCTGCTTGCTTTCTCATACCACGTTGGCAAGCTGCAACAAGTGAAAACTCCACCCTTCCTACAGACTGGGGAGAATAAGATTCATAAACGGCAACAGCTGGCGAGTAAAACCGGGGTTTCTCTGAAGGTGCTGTTTTTTCAGTCACTGTGTGCAGCTGAGAAAGGGGCGGGATCTTTTCAAATAGGTTAGTTGTGATTTGCTGAATTCGTAGACTTTTCCCCTCAAAACCCCAGCCCTCTCTCTCTCTCTTTTTTTTTTTTTTTTTTCCTCCTTCTGAGAGAGAGAGAGAAAGGGAGAGGGAGAGAAGTTGACTTGCGGCTGCATCTCAGCACGCACGTCAGCGTCGATCTGGTCCCCAGAGCCTCGCCCGGCACCATGAGTTCGGAAGCCGATGAGCCCAAGGAAGGTACGGTTCTGAACTATTTACTTTCCTAATATATTTATTAGGGGAGGAAGTCCACACGCTGCTTCTCTCAGCATGGAGGAGGAGAGTTTCTGCTCTCTTTAGCTTTCGGGTGTTCAGAGGGGAGGGGAAAAGGCCTTTGCAAAAGTGTTGGAAGTCCTGGCGATTTTGCGGGATTCGAAGTGTTGGTACCCAGGGGTATCTGTCTGCCTCGGCAGTGGTAATTTACCCGCGCGTGGAGTACAGATAAGTGGAAGAAACAGTGTTTCAAAACACTGGTAGTCAAATGTCGAAAGAGGAAGATTTCTTTAGTTTGGAAGCACTGTATTTTTCAGCAAAAGAGGAAGTTGCATGGGGAGAAGTGAAAGGTCATTATTTTGGGAATATGGTTGATGCCACTTACTTCCCTGCAGATGAGTGTTCGTGTGTGCGTGTGTGTGTGTTAAAACAGAGGAAAGTGCCAAAGCTACAGCGTGCTGCTGCTTCTGGACTGGAACGTGTGGAGGGGCTGGAAGTGCTCCAACAAAAATGCAATTATTCCCTGGTGTTGATCGGGAGGGGGGGTGTGAGAGGGATTCGGACAGTGGGGAGCAAGCGGGGGAGGAGCAGGGCAATTTCCTGAAAGTGCCTATATACAAAAGAGCATTTATATAGATGAGGGAATAGGGCAGTGATGGGGTTGTATGCTGGATTTCTTAGAATGGAATTGATGTTTCATGGTTACATAAAGTCCTTAGGGGGACTCAAACATACAGACATCCAGTATGGCTGAGAAAAATACCTTTAAAAGCCCCAACAGAAAAGCAAGCAGTAAGGTGACCTAAGCATTTTGTATTTGGTAAAAACAAGAACTTTTCAGAATGTTTCAGGTGGTTTTCCCCTCATAGTCTGTACAACTTCCTTCACTTGAATATAACATTACCAGGGGCGTCTCTTTGCTTGCTTAAAAGAGGATTTTGTTGATTTGCAAAAAAGTCTCCTCGCACTGAATCAGAATTAATGCTAATAGTGCTGGTGGAACCTGATAAGTAATGGAGCCCAATAGCCTCTGTTTTGATATGAATAATCCTTATAGTTTTTTTCTTGTGAAATGAACAGCTGAACCAAAAGGCAGCTTGTCTTTTTTTTTTTTCCTTCTTTTTCTTTCCGAGAAGAAGGACGGATTTATTGAAAAGCAGAACTGTAAACATTATTTCTCTATAGAAACTTTGAAAAAGACAATATGTGAACTTTCTCCCTCAGTTTTACTGCAGGAAAGATCTGCTTGCATGCTATAGCAGGGAAGATCCTCTGGTTTATACAGGAAGCTCCAGACAGTTTTATGAAGCTGGCTATATTTGAAATGTAAATTTTATTGTTTGAAGAAATGTCTTACCTTCTTAGATGACTCTGACTCTTAAAATCAAATATGTTTGCCTTTCTGTACATTTCTTCATAAACAATTTGAGGTGCCAGGATTTTCATGCTGAAAAAAAGCATTTGAAGCAGGTGTCTGAGAAAGAAAGAAAAAAAGGGTAGCTTTTTGATTAGTTATTTTTAACTTGGGGAATATTTGGGTTTTGTTATTCTTTGTTCTTAATGTGTTAGAATGGAAAATGAAACAATAACCATTGTGGGAAGATGAGGTACAGATGTCACTGAGAAGGTTTTTCAGTCGGTCTGTAAACATATCCCAGGTAATATATTCAGATCTTTAAAAGAACAATTTAGAAAATGCATGAGAAAAGTGTGTATGTGAATAAAAACTGGTATTATCAGGTAAAAATGTAGAATTGTGGCTGTCACACTACTTTGCCTAGTCTGATTGAACATTTATGGAACCATAAAATATTGAAAAATGCAGTCAAATACCCGTGTATTATTAGTGATCCAGTGTATGTAGCATAAAATAGTCAGAGTCTTTCAACAAGCTCTGCTTCATGAAGAAACTTTGGTTTTTTGCATAAAGAAAATGGATGCTTCACAAATTCAAACTGAATGTGTGTCTCAGTCTTTTGACGCTGAGGATATATAATTTTTAAGTGGTTTACCAAAGGGGAGGTTGTTGATTTTTGCTTTAGGTGCAAGACTAAATGTCACTCTTAAAGAGAAATTCTGATTTGCCCACAAACTATATGGTCCCCCTAGGGAATCAGGAGGTAACTCCTGGTTATGGAAGGAGGAGAGGATACTCTTGGACAGTTACAGAACAGGTATTTTACCAGATCCTGTACATTTCAAGGCCAAAACTAGTGATGAAGGGTATAGTGGCTAATCTGCTACAAGCTAAAAAGTGAAAGTAGGAGAAGGCTACATGAGAAATGTTGGTTTAATGAATGTTTGTAAGCATAGGCAGATTTTTTTGTTTGGTTTCATTAAAGCAGAGGTTCTCAAATGGCCAGGAGCTGGTAAAGGGGTCTGTGAGGAGTTCTGAAGTTCAGTTGCATCTTCCAGGCGTGACTCCCATGTGTTGGAAGATCAGGCTTAGCGAAGAAGAGAGTTGAGGGTGCAGTAATAACACTGAACATTGTGTATGTTCTGCCAACGATCTGATGCTGAAGTGAGCAATACTTCACTTTCAGCTACTTTATACAATGGAGTTGCAGTAATTGGAGAACATTGAGATGTCTATAAAATTAGACTTAGTGTGGATTATTTTTAAAAATCTACATAACAAGATCCAAGATTGTAGGTTTTACTACTGTAAAAATGAACTATAACCACTGTTAGAATGAAATGCAAAATCAAGGTCAATTTTGAATGGCTAACTCCTAGAGATTTTCTTGTTGTAATTAATCAAATAAAGGTATAGCATTTGACCTCAAGTAAAATCTAATTTTTTAAACAGGCACAGAGACTAAAAAGACATTGCTAGAAGACAGGCATTACCCCACTGTATGTTACACTAATTGCTGAATATGGGGTATGCAGCAGTGTATGTGGGCTTTTCAGCCTCTGCCTTTGATGTCTTCATGGTCTGTATTAGAATGGTAACATGAAACAGGTTTTTTTTCCTCCTGCCATGCTGCTCAGTAACTTCAGAACAATCTCTGTATTCGTCTGTATCCCACCATGCTGTGGTAAATATGTGCATGTGTCTTTATGGCATCAATCTGTATAGCATTTACAGATTCCAACAACTGTCATGATATAAATAACCCTGTCACATTTTCTTGTTTTCATTGCTTTCACCCCAGATGAAACAAATCGTGTGTTAAAGTACATAAGAAGATTTACAGCATTTAACTGCATGGCATAATTTCACTCTGGTGTTGATTGGTGGCATGTCACCTGCCATGGAAAGTACCAAATGGTTTCAGGCTTTGATTTGACTGAATTCCTTTTTGAGATCTGAAGGAAATGTTATTAGTGTTGTTGTGTTAAAACTAATGCGTGCACATTTTAAAGTACATGGCAGCACCAATCAAGATTATTGTGATGTGAATGCATTTCTTCAATAGAGGGAAACAGTAATTTATGTAAAGCTCCAGAGAACTTCAGCCTCATGCTACAGGTTTTATGCAGTATATTTAAAAAATGGGAGAAGTCTAATATCTCAAAGGAAAAGTAAAATAATAACAGATATCAGGGTGAATGTAATACATAGCCTGTAGAACAAACTCAGACACAAGTAAGAGCCTTCATTGCACCTTTTTCATACTTAGTTTTGAATACCACATTTCAGGAGAGAGAGAGATCAGAGCATGCCTACAAGTGCTTGGAGATTTTTTTAGACACGATTAGCATTTTTTTAATCCAAATGAGATTACTGAAGAATGAGCTCACCTGTTTTGTTCCTTTTAGAACAACACAGGGGTTATAAAATCACAGAACAGCCACTGTTTCATGAAGTTGGTATTCCCTCCTATAAGTAGTGCTGGATTTGCTTTGACATTTTGGAGTCACCTCTCATGTGTGAATGTTTTCCAAGCTAGGATTTTGTTCTAGACAAGAAATCAACTGCTCTTGTGCTCCTACAGTCCACTTACTCCACCTACTCCATCAACGGGACTCAGTACTGTATCATTCTCCATCCCACTAATTCCAAAACTAGAATTTGTTAGAACCTGTTTTTATTTTATGACAATGATGGGAAATCCAAACTGTAGAAATAGAGCATGTAATTAGTACTTAACCCCACAGACTTGAATCACCTTCTGCTCTCACCCAAAAGACTAACAAATGTAGGCTTCCTTTGTTTCACCTGCTCTTTGCTTAGCCTCCCTTGTCAAGATAATAATCTTCATAAAACATTAAGACCTGTGCAACAGGGGCTTTTGTTGTAATAGTCTGGACAGTTCAGTTCAGAAGCATCATCTGGCCCCAGTGGGGGCCAGATGTCTTAGAGATCTTGATTACTCAATTTGAGAACTTTTTTTAAATCTCACAGATCACTTTCTTACTGTTGACGAGGAGAATGAAAAGATAGCTGGCTATGCATATCATGTACACAGCTTTGTAAATCATAGCAATGCTTGACAATTTGGCCTTTTGTGCAGTCCCTTCTATAGTTAATTGGAATTATTAATAGGACAGAGTGATAGGAAAAAAGTATCCCCCTAGTACAGGAAAGCAGGAAAAAAGAAAATAAGTTTGTGAGAATTTTGAAAGAATTATTACTAACCAGGTTCTGTAAAACCATATCACATATGCATGAGGAAAGCATTGCCAGAGGTACAAATAGCAGGGAAAAAGGAAAACAAAGAAGCTAAAACCTTGATGAAGAAGAAGCAATGGGAAATTTGGGGGAGTAAGAGTACTCCCCCAAGAGTTCATAGGCAAGTTGGAACTGGTAGATTTTTTTTTTTTTAGTGTAGTTTGGGTGACAGTATATTTAATGAAGTGAGATGCAGGAAATAAAGGTCTGTGAGGACAAAAACTGCCATGGTTTGTAGCACAGCTGCTGCAGCTTCATTGAGATATGGGCCCTTGAATCTATCAGTAGGAGCACTGACTTCAGGCTATTAAGCCATAGGACTCTGTAAGAAGCTCTGCACCTCTCCCCTTCAAAACTGAAAGAATGGTTGTTTTTATTTTCCTGGCCACATCAGGGTCATCTTTGACATAACCTGTTTGTGAGTGGATCAGATGGCCACTCTGTTTGCTTTTCCTACAGGCTCAGAATTTAATTAGTTGAACTGGTGGTTTTTTGTTGTATTACACATTTGGAAGTCCATATGCAGTAGTTGTTTTCTGCAGGACACATTGTACCTCATGTATTTGTTAATCTGTGCAGCTGGATCAGATGAGAAAGCTAGGTGGTAATTTGAGCACAGGCCATGGGATAAACATGGACTGTAGCTGATAGATTACTTCAGAGAATCACTGAAACTTAACAGGTTAATCATTTAGCTGTGATTGTAGGGTTGAATGCTAGGTTGCTTTGAGAAAATTCCATTAATATAATTATACTTATGCAATCAAAGCCAAAATGAATTGCAAGTTTCACATGCTTGGTTTCAAATAAGATACAGTCCCTTGAGCTATCTGGTTGATAGAGAGAATCACAGATTAACTGAGGCTCTAGGGAATTTCTAGAGGTCACTGAGCACAACCTTCCACTGAAGGCCGAGCCAGCTTCAAAGTTGGATCCAAATTCAAAGTTAGATGAGGTTGCTCAGGCTTTTTCCAGTTGCATTGATACTGTCTTTGAGAGTGGTGATGCCACCACTTCTCTAGCAACCACTTTTCTAGTACTTCAGTGTTTGGTAACACTTGCTATTTTGTTCCAAATGAGACTTCCCCATGATGCTGCTTGTGTCTCTTGCCCTCTTCTCTTTTGCTGTGCATCCTCAAAAAGAGCCTGGCTCTGCCTGCTCTGTAACTATTCAGTAAGAAATTGCACATGTTGGTAAAGGAACGCTGTTATTTTGATCAAACCTGACACTCTCAACACATCTTTGGTATCAGGTGCCCCACCTCCCTAACTATGCTGGTCACAGCCTGTAGGACCTGCATCCATTTGCCAGCTCCTTTTTTTGGGGAGATATTGTGGAGCCCAATACTGTTCATAGTATTCCACATAAGGGAAGAAAGCAGTTTGGTTTCAGGTTCTACGAGTAGAACTTTTTCATCTTCTGAAATTGTTTCTTATACTGGAGACTTAGTTTCCCAGTCTTCCTTTCATTTATCTGTGATCATAGCATTTGCTGTATCATGGTACTTACACCTTTGGGTTGTTTTCCTCGGGGACTTTGCAAACAATGGACTGCCACAAATGAGACAGAGGTTGGAGACCAGGAGCAAAAGTCAGAGAATCTCTGCAGAGTCAAAAGAAATACCTGGGTAAGGGAAGGGCCTTGCACGGACACTTGGTAAAGCTGTATTCTTTACCAGTACTACTTCCAAGCATAGTAACAGACTAAATTACTTCTAAGAATAATGAGCGTTTTGTTATACATTAGCCAGGAGTAGCTTAAGGAAAAATGTAACACTAATTGTAATTTGCAGTTTTTATCCAAAAACACCCAACATTTCTTCTATGAGTATCGATTTATGATTTGGTCAAACCTCCCATTAAATATTACAGTTTCAGAGGGTTCTTAAATGCTGCTTTTTGAGAAGCAAAATGCATCCCCTCTCCACTCAGTCATTTAGTGTCCCTCTAATAATAAATAAAGCAAATGAAAACTATGTTGCAGGTGTTATCTCAAAATTCTGGGCTGTTTTTTTGCTATAATTAGACTACAAAATGTGGTAAAAGGGGAGCATTTCAAAAAGAGAAATGTTTTTATGCTATTTCGTGAAACAATATCTGGTTTTCATTTCTCCATACTCAATAGAAGTACTACTTCAGTAGTAGGCTGAAGTAGTTTAATCTATTTCATAGTGACTTTAAAGCAAAAATTACCTTTTTTTCATATTTTAAGATTATTTTTTCATGTTTGCATATTGGTTAGATGCTTCATAGATCCAGTAGTATCCAGCAGTAGTACTGGTACTAGTAGCAATTGCTGTTTATGAATTTGTAAGAAATTTGATGCTTAAACTGGCTGTTCTGCATTAATGAGTAGCACTAATCTGAACAATAGCCTTATACATATTGACTCTGAGGTGGTTTTTTTATGGTGGGAAATCTGAAAGTTACAGATGTTCATGTTTTCTTGGTTTGCATATTTATATTTGATGAGTTGCTTGTGTTTTTTAATGGTAGGTGTACACTTCCTGTTTTGTGGACGCGTCTCTGTCATGACTACAGAACAGGATACACAGTGGCATTAGCTGCATTTTATTAAATGCAATTGCCAAAATCTCAGTTCTTTTAACCATTGTGTCAGCAAAAGCACAAGCCTTAAACCCATTGTTATTTGGAGACAGTCTTACTTTGAGGGAGAAGGAGAGAAACTGAGAGGCCTGTTCTTTGAGATATTCATTCTACATTCGAAACTTTGGGATGTTTTCTCACAAATTTTGTTCTTATCCCTAAGATTCTCTGCGTAAGTTGGGTGGTGATTTGACTCAGCTTCATCGGTTAATTCCCTGTCCCAGTTCTGGTGTGTGGTTTGTTTCTGTTGCTTGGCTGGCATGCAGTGGGAAGGAGAGAGCTCACATCTCTGGGTGGATTGGATGTTGGATTCAGTCTGGGGAACTTGGCGTTCAAAATCTTCCCCACAGAACTGTTTCAGCAGAAGCAATATACAGGATTGGATACGCACTGTATAAACTAATTTAATTTTCCCTACCTTTTGCAGAATTTAGTATCAGCATTTGTAACTATGCAGATTAGTAGTGAAAGGTCAGATAGTCTATTTTGCATAGCAGTAGGAAAAACCTACGTTTCAGTTTGACAGATAATGTACAAATGTCAGAGTGTCTGCAGAGTCCTGTTCCTGCTGGCAGTTTGCAGTAATGAGAATAAATTGCAGTAAAGTGGGAATAAGCACCTAATTTATTTGAGAGCATTTATCCTTGAAAGGTTTGAAACCTGAAATTCCAGGGACATAATCTGAGATGATTTTGTGTATCTGTAAAGGCCAGTAATTGCAAGTTTCTCTAAGGCATTGCTAGCTGCCCTGTGATTTTAGTGGATCTCTAAGAATGTGATACCCTCAAGTCCCTATCCCAAAATATTTACATTCATACAGCAATTAATGAAGAACTGACTGAATGCATGCACAGGCAAGCATGCATTTAATTAACTTCAAAGAGGTGTGGAGAAACCTTTGAAAAATGCAGAAACTCCATTGTCTTAAAACCTGAGGCTTTAATGAGGAATGGTTTTGCTTTGGCTGTGTCCACTTCGCAAAACTATTCTACAAAGACAATTGTATTTCTAGAAAGATTAAAATTTTGGTTTAATATTAATGGAAGTGAGCAGATGACTCTGGCGAATACTTCAGTTACTGATTCCAAGGGCTGTTTTTTCCTACTTGTAAATGAGAAAATGAATGGGTGTTTCTGTTAACCTAAAAACACTTGTTTTAAAAACATTCACTGAGAAATAGTGATGTAGACTTCTTTAGGAACTTGAAACAATGAATCATAAATTTAAGCATCTGTGAACAGTAATGGTGGATACTTCAGGAAGGGGTAGGAATAAAGTTTGACTCTGGTCTTGTGGTGAGATGTCCTCATCAAGCTCACAGCCCTGTCCTCAATGCTGGAAATTAGAGATTTAAATTCTGTGATGCAGGATATTGCGTCATGGATGTATGTTTAAACTCCCATTTCTTTGCAACAAGCGGTTGGTATCAAAATCAGTAACTTGCAGTTAAATGTTGAACCCTTTTTTGTGACTTGTTATTTGATGTCATGCAGTTGGGGAGGAGAGGACATTATGGTGAGGAAAGGAGAAAGTATTGACTTTTTTTTTCAGTGCAAACATTTGAAATTTAAATTGATGCTTTTTCTATTCACCACTTGAAGGCTTTCCTTCTGGTTCAAATTTGCTTTCCCTCCTTCTTACTATGGGTAATAATCTTGGAAAACTGAAGGTGCAACAAGCTTTCTTGCTATTGTCTGCCCTTTCATAGCTGATCAGTGCTGTCCATTGCTCAGCTGAAAATTTGATGCCACTGCAAAGTAAAGAAGCTAAATTGTCAAATTCTGCAGCAGTCAACAGCTGTAAAAAACAGTGCAGTCAAGTCTCATATGCTTTGCCCCAAGAAGAGGATTACAGAGAAGCTGCAGGTTTAACAAATCACAGAACAGTTGAGGCTGAACAGGGACCTCTGGAGGCTGTCCAGTTTTCAGTCAGTAAATACACTTGCAACCTTTAAAAACAAATAGGATTATTACTGCTTTGCTAGATAACAGAGTTCTGTATCCAAATAATATTGCCTCCTGATGTAAAAGAGAATGACAGGGTCAGACGTAATGTTTAACCAGAGATTCAATTTTACAGAAGAAGATTAAATTGCTAAATATTGAAGACCTAATTTTTCTCTTATGATTTATATTCCACTATTACTTAAGGACATGAATGAAAGCAAAACCAAACTCATAGGATATGTGGGGTGGTGGATTGGTGTTTTGACAGTCTTAAGTTATGTTTGAGAGTTTTGGTGTTAAGTCAAATATTTTAAAGGTGGGTTTGGATGGCACTAGTGGGAACAAAGAGGAGACGAAGCAAAGCTTATGGAAAATAAACTGTGTACCTGGGTCTTGGAGAGCCTGTTCTGAGCTGACAGCGAGGGAGAAGTGAAGATAAAAGACTCAGCCTCGTGTTTCACGACTGGATGTTTGGATAAAGGTTGTGATGGTATGGATACAGAGGATACAGGCTGTAGCTACTAAATAATGGGAAAAGAACTTAAAACTTAGGGGTTGGTTTATTTTGCTCCTTGTGGAATAGGAAAGTAAACATGTTAGGTGTGCAGAGAAAATTACCATTTCAGTCACCAGTTGTAGTCTTCCATAATCATGGAAGCAGCCATGAGTGACTGGTATGGAAGACAGACAAAGCACATATTCTCTGTACAGCCATGCATTGGATGCCATAAAATGTATCCTTTCTTGTAAAAAAAAAAGTAGTAAAAAATTAAAAACTGAAAAAGAGATTAAGGGTGCTACTAGTGTATTAGGCCTAAAAAACAGCTGATATCTGATAAGTAAAATTCTTAGATGGGATAATTTTGTGTATTCTTTATTATCTACATTCAGTGTTGATATTTTAAATGAATATACCAACCAGACACCTGAGAACTGAAAGCCCTGGGTGTTGCCACTAGATTTTATGCAGCTAGCCTGTAGCTGTGGCAGTCTTCAGTGCCTCAGAAGTTGGTTTTATATATATATAAATATATAATATATATGTCTTTTAAAAATAATATACACATATATGCACATATGCACACACACATAAAGTTAATGGTAGCAATCCATCCTGCTTTAAACATTAAAGTGAAAGACAGATATCAAGGGAGTCCCATCTTCTCTGTAAGAAACAGACAGTGCAGCTACAGATTGACAGGGAGAAGAATAGAGAGCCAGAACTAGAAATACAGGAAAAACATTTTTAACTAGTTTCAAAGACATTGTAAGATCCCTCACAAACTTCTGTGTCATTTGAACTCTCTGAAGCCTCTGCTTTGACTTTCTTTACATGTGATTCAAATACATGCCCTTTGCATTTTGATGGCCAGGTTGTGACATTTGCCTTGTGATTGAGTTCCCTGTCCCTCTCATGCCAGATTGGCATCTCATTTGGACCTTCCAGTTCATTGTATTTTTGCAACATGCCAAATTGCATTTTATCCAATGGATTCCAAGTTCTTCACGGCTGCTGGTCTCAGAGGTTTTCCTTCTGTGTTCAAGCCAGGAACTCTTTTTTTATATGTATGTAGTTCCTGTGCCTACAGCTAAGTGTCTTGGGGTTCATTTTTTGTGAGAAAACATTATTTTTGCCAGGATGGTTGCAAGAGCAATTAGATGCCACTTTTTCAGATTTCAAATTTAGGATGCCACTTGGCTTAGGGAGCTTGGCACTGTTGCTTTAGTGCAGTTTGGTATGTATTTCTAAGGCTGGACAAAATACAGAGTACCTGCATTGCATTTGATTGATTGGAAGGAATGACATAAGATACACTTTATTTCCTGTGAAAAGGTTTGTCAGCATTATTATTCACTGTGCATGGACACTTGGTACATACAGAGGAACCTGATACAGTCCTGAAAGGACCAACAGCTGAAATATACAGGCTGTGTATTTAACAGCACTGCACCAGTTGTTACATTCCAACAAGGATAACAAATGGTGGCAGAGGACTGAAATACCAAATTAAGTTCATAACACTGCTCTGTGTGACTGTCATTTTCTTGGTTTAGTATCCAGTGTATTCTGAAATATTCCGAGAGCAGTCATCTGAAGTAAATCTGATTTTTTTTTCCTTCTTTTTAAAGCTATGCTGTTAATTAAAATACATGCAGAGGTTTTGGGGGAAATGGCTTTTAGAAGGCTTTTAAAAATTTCTAAATCAGCTACAGTATATGTATCATGTGATGCATAGGCTGGCTGTGGGAAGCACAAGCATGTAAAACCAGAATAACTTGTTGGCACTGACTGCTCCCATGGGACTGCAAAACTCTGTAACATTCTTATTGGAAATAGCATAATTCCATGCTACTCTACTCAGCCTTAACCTTCAGGTACATTTTTTGGCAATTCTTCTCACCTCTTGACCAAAAAAAGTACTTTATTTTCTGGGGTTTTTTAATGGTTTGGTTTTGTTTTTGCAGCTAGAATGTGGATCATCTTTTGTGGTTCATAAAATTTTGGACATTTTAATACATTAATATTAGAATTAAATAGCAAATCTAGAAGCATAAAACAGTATCACATGCAAACATATTGGCAATGACTTACTGAGCATTTTATTGGGTGAGAAGAAGCTGTTCTAAATGGTGTTTGCTGGCTTTTCTTTTATTTTTCCCATGTTTCTGCAGATCAATAAATGCCCGCTTTCAGTTTGAGTATGCAGCTCAGACATACTCTGTATTTTCAAAAATGCTTCATTAGCCATATTTTTTTCTGAAATTTATTGATTAACTGTTACTCCAGAGTGACTTGCAGCCTCATAGCTGACTTCCAAATCCAGTAAGACTGCTCATGCAATATTTGCCATGCATAAAGCTTGGCTTCAGATGGGGTGTTTTTCCTTTTGAAGGTCTTCCAGTGTGAATGCTAGAACTAGTGCACACTGCTTGAATAATTAACATTCTCATTGTATGCTCAGTTGGTAACAATTATGGCAAGACAGAATTTAGTGCAATTTACTTTACCTGTTAGGAAAACTGTAAGCAAATGTTACTCATGAAAGAATGCTTTGTATGCATTGAAAATTTTAGTTAAAACTGTTTTCTAGTTAGAATCGGTATTCATATATAAACCCCTCTTTTTAAGCACAAGGTGCCAAGCAAAATATTTGATCTTCCAATAAGGACCTCGTGTACATGAATCAAAAAACTAGAGGTGCATGTGAAAGAAGCAAGTACTGTACAGGGCCCTTGTTTGAGGGGTTTTTTTCATTCCCCCTTCTGCACTTGGCCATTTGCGGTCTGGGTTTTCCACTGCCTGATGGTGCTTGCCCATGTGCCTTGCTGACGTCCTTCTGTCAGTAAACTCTGGCTCTCCTGGTCTCTTCCCACTCCTGCCCTCAGCCAGTTGCGAAGTTGCAGTCCCAGTGTCTGAGGTTGAAGAGTGAAAGCTCTCAGAGTGTTTCTGGGCTTGCATGTCTGGTAGAAGCCTCAGTTTTCATCGGCTTCTGAAAAGCCAAGAAGGGAACAAATGCTTGTGAATGTGGAGACTGGCCAATATGCTGAAGTGGCCGCCTGGGAGCTGCTGTAATTTTGGAAGAAATTCTAGAAGAATTTTGGGAAGGATTGTAAGGATTTTAGCATACCTCTCACCCAGGAAACTTTGAAGCACTGAGATAAGAATCAAAACACTGACTCTCCTCTTAAAATAGAAAAAAGAAAACAGCATTAAAAAACCTTTTTGAAACTGTGACTCACTCAAATGGTTATTAAGAAGAAGCTATATATATCGCTTGGCAGCTAGAAAAATCAACTTACCTTGTTCATATCTGAAGACTTCATAGTATGTACCCTACCACTCAAGTTTTTTAATCATATTGTCATGTAATAAGTACATTGTGAAAATTGTTACTGCCCTGGTAACAGATTTATAACTATTCTGCCTATTTTGTACCTCAGGACGTGTTTGTTCACTGGTACTTACTCTTGTAGTTTATCACCTTTGGAGCTTTACCTTACTGAAGTCACGTATTTATATGTGAATTCATATATGTATATGCTTCTGTATTTATTTTTTTTTATGTTTCTGGCCTGTGTCATTCCTGAAAACAAGGGTAGACCTGTGAAGATCCAGAAAGCAGAAGACAAAAAAAGATAAAAAATTCAGTAATTCTTTCATATCAATCCCTTCATGTCTAGGCAATCTCATGATTTTGGAAGTGCGTGACTCATGGTCACATACACTCAGAGAGCATAACACTAATTCCACTTGATTTCAAGTTGCCTCCCTCCAGGGAAATAGTACTCTTTCACTACAGGAGTCTGACTGAACATGCATGTATGGCATGTGCAGGCTTTTAGCTGTAGTTCTCACACACTGCAGAGAGGCAAACCCACAAATCCATGCAGGATTCCTGTCAGGAAGTCCGCTCCCACATTTCTCAATCCAATGTCATAATCTTTTAAATGCTGCCTGCAGCCTTCAGTCAGTGCTGTCCCTTTCCTCTCAAGCCCATGTTGATGTTTTTGTTCCCAAAAACCCTCATCATTTTTTGGGTCTTAACTTGTGCAGCATGTGATGTTCCAGTCTCTAAAATGAAAACTGGGTCTCAGGTAACAGTATTTCACAGTCATATTTTCTCTTCTTTTTGGACTGTTCTGTCAACACAGTGAGTCTCAGAAAGCTCAGCTTTTGACTTGACCATGGAATTTATGATGGTTCACTGTAATTTTTTTTCTGGATGCTTTTTTTTTCTGCTCCTTCATAATGAGAAGTTTAAAAATACTCTGTGACTCAAGTATTCATTGTCAATGTGCATGATATCGCATACACTCAGCGGCAAGTGATGTTGAATCTACCTTAGACTGCTGTCTTGTGGAAGGAAAAAAGCTGGGTTTTTTCCAAATACGACCCTTTTTTTTAAAATTTAAATAAAGTTGAGACATAGGGTATGTGGTAATAGTGTAATAGTCATTTGCCACAGTACGGAGGGAGTGTGCTAGCTTCCATGCAAGGGAAAAGTCAGCATTGTAGCCATAAGTATGAGCCTTCTTGTACTTTTATAGCAGTCTCCTGAGAGTCTATTAACCACAATTTTAAATTTTCACTGAAAGTTTACACGTCCACCACAGTTTAAGGAAAACCTCTGTATGGTAAAATACTTTGGGAAAAACACATCCAGAATAAATATTGGACATTCTACATGTCCAATATTTACTCATTTTAATACACAGAATCCATATTATATACTGTATTAATACCATGTTAATACCATATACTGTGTGCTTGGCTATGAAAATCAAAAAGTTTCATAATCACTAAGCTCACAGCTTTCACAGGAGGCTATCTCTAGCACCTTGTTCGCTCGTTTAAATAATAATTTAGGAGATTTTGCAGATGTCTGCATTATTCCCAAGATTGATCCTGTGAATTTCAAAGTAATGGAAGCAGGATTTCCTCTGAGAGCCTTTCCTCTAGGACTACTTTCCTCTTTGGAGGCATGGCTTTACTGCACATAATCATGCTTATTTAAGAAGTTTGTGCAGAAAATGACATCCCAAAGGGGTTGTCAAAAAATGATTTCAAAGGGGTATTTTTACATGATAACCTTATAAAAGGTGAAGTACAAAACTGCAGAGTAAAGAAATTGGAGCTATAAAGAGCAGTCATGAGGTAAACCAAACTGTGAGATGCTTAAAATTAGTGGTATTACTTGCAGATCACCAGAGAAATGACACTATTTCAGTTTGAAGTGCAAGGATGTAACCTGTCAACACAAAAGGTGTGGTCAGACATCCAGGCCAGCTACTGTAATCACTTTCAAAAGGTGTCTACATATGACTGTATCCCTAAGTAGTTGTATAAAGGTGCATTTTCAGGTGCTGGTATCTGAAATTGCATCACAAGTTTGAAAGGGGGTGCCTGGCAGCCCTTTGCCTTGGGAGCGCTGCCCTCCCCAGCAGAACCTGTGAGTCAGGCACCTCTGATATACTGATGAGCATCTCCACTTGCAGATACCCAGGTCAATGTTTTAAAAACCTTTTCTGGACACGTCACCTGTGCTCTCGAGTCACAGGAGCTTTCTTCTCCCTCTCTGTGACTTGTTCCAGTTGTCAGTTGGCAGGAACAGCCCTCAGTGTTGCTCTGCTCACTCGGCGCTGCAATTTCCTTTCAGCTCTCTCTTTGAGGAAGTGAAACCACTGAGATGTGGTGGTTTTTTTTTGAGGTGCCAGAGCAAAATGAAGCACTGCAGGCAGGAGAGAAAGGTAGCTGAGAAGAGCTGCCCTTACAGCGAGGAGGAAAACCCCATAACCTTTCTGTGATTGCTTCTGACAATGTTTCAAAGCACACGATAAAGTGTGCGCTGCATTTACCAGAATAAATACGCCACAGGCCAGTCTTCACCTTGGGTGTTTTGCTTCTCTTTCTGCTGTCAGCAGTAAAAACTGCAATTACATTAGATGAACAAGTAAGTAATACCTTTACTGTTATTTAAGGAAGTATGTGTGTTCATTCTGAAGAAACTCTGTACTCTTACTGCTTAAACTGAGTTTTATTCAAGCCATGAAATAAATTTTAAGTCTTTCTGTCATTGGTAAGGAGGAAAAATTCTGATTATAAACTACAAAGAGTTAGCAAGTTCCTTTTTTGGATTGGCTGAAAGACTGAAGTATGAAATTTACATATTTAGCAATTAAATTAGAACCCATGTAACAGCACAGGGAAAATGAAACTAACTTCTAGTGTACTTATAGCAAAGTAGATGGAAAGTAAGCCATGCTGGTTAGCCCCAAAACTTGGACAGATAATAGAAAAATACCTTAAGAGTTTGGCAGCTTTCAGAATGGAGCAGTTCCTGTTTTGGTTAGCAAAGGTAACTACATGTTGTGTTGTACTTTGTAAAATGTAAAATTATGTAATGTAAGAGGGCTTTTTTTTTTTTTAACTGTAAAATATTTAGCCTACTGCCAAACAGTAACTGCTGTTAGTAGGAACATATCTGTGTGGAGTGTCAGAAAGAAGACATCATAAGCATTAATAAGAAGACTTTAATTGATAAAAGTTATGAAATAACAATTGATATTCCTGTTTTGGAAGAGAAAGTTATCATTCATCCATAGGTCTTTGTAAAGCATTGGCTGTTGAGTTCTAGTATTTGATCACCCTTTGGAAAACATGGATTAGTTCTACTTTAATAGTAACCCTTGCAGTTTTAGCTTTAAAAATACAGAAAGAAAATCAAATATTTTCAGTTCAAAATGACTGCTCAGCATCGTTCATGTCTTCCTGTATTTTTGTGGTTGAGAAGTGTGTCTGTCTTGTGATCTTGAGTGCTTTGCCCAAGATAGTTAACAAGGGGTTCTTTGGTTTTTGAGTGTCCTCTTGCAGTAAAGATTTAAAAAAATGTGCTCAGACAGTTCATACTTCAAAACAAAATACTGATATGCACTGAAAGTTGTAATGAACAAACCTGCTTGAAGGTTTATGGGATGATAAAAAGGGAGCTTGTTATTAAGTTTCTCAAAGATACTCTTGAATTAAAAATACAGACTTGTGTTTCACGTCCTGAAGGACAAGTTTCTTCTATTTGCTGGAACCCCTGAGGCACCCTGTGTCCGAACACACCCAGCTGCCCACATACCAGCAGTTAAGAGGAAACCTTTTCCAAATTCAGGGACTTACTGTCTGACATCTGCAGGGTTGATGTTTTCATTAAAAGAAAAAAAAAAAAAAAGAAAATATTTCCAGTCCCTGTGTTTGCTAAGCAAACCTTTCATATGTGTAGTAAATGTAAACAGATGTAGTCTTCCTTCCCCCTGTCTGAGACTCCAGGAGAGCTGCAGCACAAAGGCAGCCATTTCCCAGACAACTCTACCTGAAAATACCAGCTCACATGTGTCTTAATGGAGAGAGTGCTGCCCAGGGAGTGTCAGAAAATTGTTGCTAACAACAGAACAAGTGATAACCTTTCACAAGTCAAGTTTCTGAAGCATTGTTTGGGGTCTTTTAACAAGAACCTTTTGTTCTTTTGAACAAAAGTACAAACCAGTCATTGGGTGTAATCAAACATAATTTTAGAAGTGGAAATGTGGTCTAGGATCTACTTCATTGGTCACAAAAAGATACATTTAAAAGGTTATGCTCACAATTGTTATGACAATCCCTAGAAAGTAAATGTCTTGCTTTTACTGCATAAAATATAGGACATAGAAATGTTAATCTTTACCTGTTTTTCTTCTGAAAACCAGTGTCTTCAGATTCCATCCAGAGAATCTCAGTGTTGTTTGCTGACCCATGATATTTAGGCTTCCTTTTGTATTTCTGCATGGATATCTATAGATATGTATAAAATAGATATCTTTAAAAAAATTAATGTGTTGTGTCTGCATTCACTGATCATGTAAAATGCTAAGCAGGAAAAGGCTTTGTAACGGTTGCTTCACTGAATTGTTATCTTTATTTGAGTATCAGTTGTTATTTGTCATGACATTGAAATAATCCTGGTTTCAGATTTCATTACGAATGTGAGAATCAGATTAGATTTGTGACTCATCTGATCAAATGGCAGTTTTATTGCCTCAATTTGAAATTCCATCAATCCATATATAGAGAGAGCTTCTAAACCATTTCTGAGCAACTTCAGTTGGTATTTTCTCAAAAGTAAAACTGTCTGAAAGAACGTAAACCTAAAGACAAGAGAGTTCTAGGGATTTAAATATGGGGTTTTTTCTGCAACTATGTTGCGTTATTTTTGTGGCACTTAGTAAGACTATTGTGAATGTATAAATATTCCTCAACTTGCTGTCCAGAGATTGTCTGTTTCAAAGTACTGACTGCACACTTTTTTCTTCTCCTAGTGGCCACAGATGTCTTCAACTCCAAAAGTCTGGCCATTCAGGCCCAGAAGAAGATCCTTGGAAAAATGGTGTCCAAATCAATAGCAACTACTTTGATCGATGATACAAGCAGTGATGTTTTAGATGAGCTTTACAGAGTAACAAAGGAATATACACAAAATAAAAAAGAAGCAGAGAAGATAATCAAAAACCTCATTAAAATAGTCCTCAAATTGGCAATTCTCTACAGGAACAACCAATTTAATCAAGATGAAATAGCACTGATGGAGAAATTCAAGAAGAAGGTTCATCAGCTGGCTAAGACCGTGGTCAGTTTCCATCAGGTGGATTATACCTTTGACAGGAACTTTTTGTCCAAACTATTGAATGAATGTAGAGAGCTGCTCCATGAAATCATTCAGCGTCACCTAACTGCGAAGTCACACGGACGCGTCAACAATGTGTTTGATCACTTCTCTGATTGTGAATTTTTGGCTGCCTTGTACAATCCCTTTGGACCTTATAAAATCCATTTGCAGAAACTTTGTGATGGGGTCAACAAAATGCTAGATGAGGGGAACATATAAGTACTTGTATTATAGGTGACTGCCTATGAGTTATTTGTAGATGGAACACTGTTGATTTATGAAGGAATAAGGGAGCATGCAAAGAGGTTTTTTTACATTATGACAAATCTTTCCTAAATATCTCTATTAATTGATTTCTTACTATGCGCTATCTGTTGCTATTCAGAGTCCATCTGGAAGAAAAACTGCACATGACTTTTTTTACTGTGCTTTGCCTATGGAAACAGCTTGAAAAAGATAATCAAACAGAATGGTTCAAGTAGAGTAAGAGTCTTGCAAGATAGATATACAAACCAAAACAATATGCTGTCAATCCACATCTTTCATAGATTTACAGAATTAATTCTTAACTATCAGAATCCAGTAATGTTAGTAACAGACTATCATGGTGATGGTACACTCTGTAATTTCTTTAATTTACTTGTAAAATAGACATATTTGATTCAGTTATAGTCTTTTATGCTCCCTGCACAGATAACAGCTTCCTAGTGTTGCCATTATGAAGCATTGAGTTTTAAATAAAATCAGTGATGCTGTCACATAGAGTCTTAAAAGCAGGCTTGTGCATCTCCAGCTCAGAGGTGAAAACTTCCTGTCTGCCAGGCAGGATCTCCCAAGGAAGAGATCCTTATAGATCTGCACAGGTGCTTGCTTCCTTTGACCACATGGGGATTATTTGAGGAATAAGCTACAGGAAAATAGCTGAACAGGGGAAGAGCATTCCCATGAAACTGCTTGTGGTACAGAATTTAACTCTGCCTATGATAAGATAAAACACAGTGACTTCTCTGTGCAATTCCTTAAGATTTTTAGAATTCTGCTAGTAGAATCATAGAATCAATCATTTGGATTGGAAGGGTCACAATTCTTCTTGAAAAGATGTGAGTCAGTATATCTGATACACTAGTCTGATGTGTACGATGATGTGAATTCACCAAAGTTGATAAATAAATTGCAAGCCAATTTGCTTTGTGCACAATGAAAGTAGAAACAGAAATTAATGTTATCATTGTGTTATATACTATTTAACTAATGGAAAAATGGAACTTTAAATAAATTTTTTTCTTCTTTTCTTACTTCTTACCTTTTATCCTTCTTTTTCTTCCTCATCTTCTCTCTGCCTTGACATTGGGGATAAAAAATGTGACTTTCTAGACACTGTAATGTACTTAAAAGCATGAAGTTAATACATTTCAAACAGCCAAAGACTTTTTGTTAGGAAGCATGTAAAGATTTTGCTGTTTATTTAATTGCCAGTGTTTTTGCTGTTTGCTGTGTCCTTTTGTTTTAATGAGTAAACCAAAGAATATTTGCACTCCAAACTTCTCTTGTCTTTTTTTTTTTCTCCTTACCATATTTTAAATACTAAATTGTGCCAGCAACAAAAGCATTGCAACAATTTCAGCACTACTTGTGATTTTTAAGAGAGAAATTTAAGTTTTATTCCTGTTAGGTTGGTCATTAGGCTCGCAATATTCCTGGAGACCTGCCAGAGAAATGTGTTCAAAATGTGAATTCATTTTATGGAAGCCACTCGTGTTCAGCAGAGAGAGAAGATTGATGTACTACTTGTCTGGAAACACCTGGGAACTGACGAAAGAACAGTACACCAGAATTTGCCAAGAAGTAACTTATTTGGTTGACATCTGAAGGAGTTTCATGTAAGATCTCTTCCCATGCTTTGCCTAAACAGTAAATATGCTGTGTTCTGTCCATCAGAAGTCATGTGTAGGGATGCAACATCACGGAGAAAAACCGCACAAATTGTAAAGAGTTTAGTTTCTGGTGTATTTATTTTCCTGCCTAGAAATACCAATTCTTCCTCCTGGGGTGAGAATAAAAAGGAACTTGATTTCTAGAAATTAAAACAGTTTTATCTACAAATCCTATTTTTAAATTTTGCCCTGATTCTCCCAAAATAGCCTAATTTATAACAAATGGTATCAGTTACTGAAAGGAGGAGACAGTACCTTGTTTAGAACCAGGTGTATTACATGTGCGTGCTGTGTAAAACACAGAAGATTACCTTTGGCCATGAACCAGAATATTTTGATGCTGAAATTTGAATTTTTTCTGGGAAAAAAAAACCTGCTTAAATAATCCTTGCACATTGATAATTAACACCTACTTACATGTATATGAGCCATGTACATTTTCAGTACCCAGGACCTTCCTAATGAGCTGCACTGTCTGGCCATTTACTTGTTAGAAAAAGTGACAATTGCCCATGGAGATCTGGTTAGAAGCATGAAAACTTGACAGCTAAGAGAACATATATTTAGCTCACATTTGAGTTACATTTTTCTGAGATGCTGTGACATTGGTCCTTGTCTGGCATTCATTTTGAATTACAAAAAAGTGAGTTCCATAATGATGAAAGAAACCAATTGTGTTTGGTTTTCAAACACCTACCATGTTCTTCTGACATAGCACTCAAGCTATACGCTTTTGCAGTTAATTTTTTTTCCTGCAGCATACATAAATAGTAGCTTTAATTATGAAAATTCAGAAATAAACTGACAGCATTTTTGCCTGTAGTACACTTGTATGAAGGCATTGACCCTCTAGCAGAAACTTGACATAGTCAAGATTTTAAAAAAGGTTACAGCCTCACTGTTTAATTATGGGTAGCATAATCCCATAATTTAGTATTGCAAAATTGATAATGCTGTGTTTTAATAGGGTAATAATTATTAATACATTAAAATCCAGTCACCATTTTACAATGGGCATTTAAATCTCAGTACTTCAGGCGATGCATATTTTTAATGTCTTTTCAACAGTTAGTTAATATGTAAGGCCTAATGCCATCAAAATACATGTTGAAGTTCCGTAATTTAAAACTAATTTATAGCATTTTGGAGGCATTGAAAAAGTGCTAAGTCAGACCTTGGATACATTTTACAAGATGTAAACAAACATGATCTCATCCATACAACGAAAAGAAAATACAGGGAGGTTATCAGGGCCATTGTGTGTGGGCTTTTGGCTTTTGGCCACTCCTTAATTACGTTTGTGTGCACAGACAAACAAAAAGACACAATTGGGTAAATTATAAGCCTTATTCTTGGCCTTGAGCTCTCTTGAGATCTCTTGTATCTCCATTTAGGAGGTACAGAGATCATAAGGAATCTGGAAGCTTTCAGCAACTGATGTGGGGCAATTTGTGGTTTTGTTTTGTTTTTTTTCCCCAAATCATGTCTCCTCTAAAAAAAGATTCAACCCCACCCATAAATTCTTGTAAAACAATAGAGTGAGGAGATGGCCAATTGCTTTCTCATATCTCTCCCTAGTGAGATTACATTTTCCCAAGAAAATTGGGAACTGATTGTGATGGCAGTTAACTTCAGCAACTTTCCAGCCCCTTCTAGTTGTAATGGCTATAATGTGACTATTTAAAGGTAAACTGGAATTCTGCATGTAGCTCTTCAAGGGACCAGAGGGTGCTCATTTTCAGGGTCTAGCAGAGAGGGATCTAGCCCACTTCATTGTAGAGGAGACACCGTTAAGAGTAGGATGGTAAGTTGTACATTGCATGGGCTTGGATGGTCTCTCTGCAATAAGTGTTGGCTGTCTGGTGATCGCCTACCACAGCTTTCCTTTGCCTTCTGCTGCCATTCTGAGCAGCTGACACTTAAAAGACAGGTCAACTCCTTTCCTACTGTTTTTATCCCAGGATTACATTACATGGTAATCTAAGGAGAAGAGTTGATAGGCTACATTACCTGCTTTACTGAATGAAAAACCACAAATAAACACCACTTTCCTGATTTGTTGGGGTTTTCTTATGGTGGGGGGAGGGTTGCGTTGGCAATATAATTAGATCACTGAAAGAATAATCTACATCTTGATTTAGCTATTAATAATGTTTTGGCTATAATCTATACCCTCATCAGTGTGATTTTCAGCACGTGTACTTCTAAGCCCTTTTTTTTTCCAGAAGTGCTTTTGAACGTATTACTTCATATACATGAGATGAAGACTCCTGTTTGCATAACCATTTGCAGCAAAAACTTTGTTACAACTGCTTTTTATGGAGATCTGGGCAGGTCAGCCAACATTCATGGTTAAGTAGCAAACATCTGTGCTCTGGATAAAACAACTGTCAAAAGAGATTATAATTGTCCAGGAAAGTTCTGTAATATGCATTTCACATAAATGAAATGTCTTTTGGGAGGGGAAAGTTTCCTATTTATCTTAAAATCAAATTGCTGTGCAAAGCTGTGAGTATTACTCAGAAAGTTTAGACTTAGTAATGTAGTTTTTTCCAGTTTGTGAAAAAGAAAAAGACACCAAAACCCAACAGAACAACAAAACTTGCATTTGAAAGAAGTTTTGAAATAATTATCCATTTTACTATTTTAATCTTTTCATGCTGAATTTTGCATACTGCAGTTGACACTATATTGCAGCTTTGTAATTAATATATAGTATTAAATATAATAGGTTAATGTGATTTCTTTTTATGTCTATAAAAACAAAGGAATAATATCTCCATACACACTATGTCAAAAAGCTTTCTTTTGCAATTACAATAGTGCTCAGTCTGTGTAACAAATCAAATTTTCTTAATGTTTAAACTACAAACTGCTGAAGTGATCTCTCTTTTCTTAGTACTCGGTTTTACTATTTAGAGTTCTGTTTTCCGATTTTAATGTTGAGATTTATGGGCAAGACACTCCTGAATCAATATCCACTTTTTCTTGTAAGCTTGAGAAATGCAGGTGCTGATATATATCTTGTAACCATCTGTAAATTTCTACTTGCTAGCACAACACCAGTTTCTGGAGAAACATCCCTTACGGCATTTCTTTCTATTAGGGAGCAAATTGAGAAGAGGCGTCTTATAACTTTGGGATGTACCATAATTACACAGTATCAAACAAAGAAGCAGACTTTAAGAATAATGTAATTAAGAAGGTACTTTGCTTGCCCAGCTTTCCCAAGCAATCAAAACTTATTCGCTATTTGTTGTTCTCCCCTGTGGGAAAGTCTTAGTATGGTAGGTGGAAGACAAAGGCAGAGCTTTCTACAGTTACTGTGATTTAGATTTAAATTATTTTTACATGTAAGGCCTTTCACTGTCTACTCTAAAAATCTTAACACAGAAGCTTTTCCTTGGGTTTATGACAAATTAATTCCTATTTCAGTTTGAATTATATATTTGGGTTTAAAATGTGCTTTTATTGTGCACATAAAAATGAGCAGAAGCAAAACAGCAGCTGGCCTTGTGCCTCATGTCATGCTTTCTAGATACCTTGGGGTTTTTTCATTAGATGTTTTGGTTTCTTAGTGGATATAATTTTGAAGGTTTTCATCAATTCAGGTCATTTTAAGAGAAAAATTGTTTGCTTTTCACACAGTTGTTCTCCAGTTTCTGCTGGCACCTTGCAGCAACGTAATGCTCTTCATTTGCAAGATATTTGTGGGACATTTTGAAGTACATTTTTTCAGAATTCATTTATTGTTGATTTTTTTTTGTCCAAGCTGCAGCTAATAGTGGATGAAAAATATTATTACATTTAAGTTGTGTGAGGTTTTTCTAATACAGGAAGTATGGTGGCGTAGATGAAATAAATCAGCTTAAGTAGGACCCACATACCACCAACCCTTCTTCTCTTGTGTGGGAATACAAATGCACTAGTTATGCTCCATTATTGATTAATGTTGAAAAACTACTTGGCTTTCTTCAGCAAGATTTACTATTTTATTTGGGGAATCTATTTCAGTAGCTGGGCTTGGCTAGGGTTCTGAGAAGAAAGTCCCCTGGCTGTTGATAGCCTAGAGTTAATTAAGGCTTTCTGTGACATGAAAGAACAGCCTTTCCCCATTCCAGAATCACTGACTTCACTGACTGGAATGGAGATACTGTGGTTTTTTGCATTGTTTGTTAGGGGGTCGGTTTTATTTTTGTGGAGAGTCACAACTGTGTATGGTCTCCTAGGCCTACTAAGAGGTTGGAGAAATAAAAGAGACTGAGGCCAACTAGCTTATTAGCCCACAAGCCAGAGGGGGAATAAGTGCATGGGTCCAGCCAGGGACATGACATGAGATCAGCTGTTCCTTTCAAGAGAACTGGTTCTATATCTCAAGGATCTTGATAATTCAGCAATGGAAAAATTATCTCATCCTTAGAACTAAAGTGAGTCTCTTTGCCCAACCAAAAAGCTGTCTCAGTTACAGGCTGCCTAACTTGATTTCAGTAGTATGGACACTCCCAAAGATACATTTGCTGTGCCATCATATGAGAAACTATTAGGGAAATGTGGAAAGAAAAGCTCAGCACTTTTCTGGGAGGAAGGGCTGTGATGAGACAAAGATCTCATTAAGTTTGCTTTGCCATCCACACTGTGATAAGGACTGCTGCCTGCTGTAAGCACAGGCATTTGACTTTGTTTAAGTAAGACAATATATTTAATCCTACAGTTCCAGTATCCTATGACACTGTAATCTATGGTTTACCCCAAAACTAGGACTCATGCTACAAAATATGGAAACAGGGAATGAGGCCCTTTGGAAAATAGTATCAAAGAAAACTAGTCTTTGCTATGCTTTGGAGCTGGGAGAACCTTGGGTGGGTTCTTCCCACCTCATTTCTGATTAGAAGAGCAAGTGCTGAAGAGGAGTAGAAGGTGTTTATGCTGTTAGCTAGTTGACTGTTCTCCATCTTGTTTCTAAACAAAACGCTTCATGCATTCTTGACTAAAATTTTTCTTTACTTAAGTTAGGGAGGAATTCACACCATGGAATACTGACTATTTAAACCTGTGGTGTTTTGCTTTCATTTGCATTCTTGGGATGGTTGGGATGGAAGCTGGCAGAGTGGGTATTTCTGAGACACAACTGGAACTCTGCTGGTAATCTAGGGGAAATGAATGTATATTGTGCACAGAGAAAACTTCTGTAAAACTGGAACTAAGAACTGTAAAATGTCTTTGGTGGCAGCTTGACAAGCCATTTTAGAAGTCACAGTTTAAAAGTAACTTACCTTTTGTAAGCTACCTTTTTACAACACTTTGTGTTCATTAAAGGAGATGCCTGGCTTTATTCTATGAGCAGAACCTCTTGGAATTTTTAGCTGTTCTAAATCTCAGTATGGCTGTTAATTCAGGAAGCAAGTGGACCAAATCAGTTTTCTCAAGAAACATTTCAAGTGTTCTATCTATTCATTAAAGATTCAACTCATCTGCAGAATCTGTTTACTTGTAACTTTATAGTAGTGCAAATATGCACCTGATTTCCACAGAATGTGACATATGGTTATTTGACAGTCTTTCTACTTCTTGTTTTAGTTCTCGTTTTTAGTCCTTGTGGGGTTTTACTGCCTTTTTTTCTTTTTTTTTCTTTTATTTTTTCCCCCTTCAAGGGAACCAATTTAATGAATTTTTCATGAAGAAACATTTAGGATGAAATAGTGTGGTTGTGTTATGGGAGTAACACCATAACCTTTCCTGGCACCTCCCTAACTTGTCACCACAGGATGCATTTTCAAAGCTGTAGATGTGCACAAGCAACTAGTTTCTGCTTCAAAAGTTTGATCTACTACTGTGTCACTTCATACCTGCTCAGCAGTCCACCGAGCCCTGACTGACCTAGGGCTTCGGTCTCCCTTAAATCCTAAGTCTCTGATGGAATCAAATGGAGAGCTTCCATAGAGCTCTGCTTGTACCCCCTGCTTGAATTTTCCACTTAATTGAGTGGTATGTGCAACAAATGCCAAAATTAATGTTTCTTGCCAAAACAGGGATATGAGACCTCCTGTGATGTGGGTTGTTGACAACAGTTATAAAAATGTTTGCATTTACATTTGCAGTTGGTGCATAAGAATGTGTGCACTGTTTACTACACAGTAGGATGCTCCTCAACATCTCATCAGGAAAGCTGCCTTTCAGGTTCTGAAGGTGACAAACGATGGATTCAATGGCAAAAAATCCCTACTTACTAATTGCTGCAGGCTCGCTGAAAAATAAAAGAAGACAAGAGAATGGAAGCTAGAATGGAAATACTACTATATGCTGATATGCTGCAGATGAAAGGAATCAATAGAATTATTACATTGAAACTATGAAGAATTTCTCAGTTGGGGTTTCTAAGTAGTTTTATCTAAACACTTTTAGTAAGGGAGTAATTACTATGGTGAGCTGGGCCATGCAGTTGGTTTCTGTGAGATAAACGTGACCAGCTCAGGGCCTGAGACCCATCAATGACCTCTCTGCACTGGCAGCCAGAGAATGGCTGCAGAGAGGGAGAGGGGAAATGGGGGAGGATGACCTGGCAAGGCGTCTTTGGTCACAGCAAAAAAATCTCTGTTCACAAACCCAGAGACTTTTAGAGCACTAAGGCTATTGGGAGGCACCATCTGTTGGAGGCTGTACTTTTGCAGTATTCAGTGAAAAGCGCTACAGTTTTTAACATGGATTCAGTATCTAGTTCCCGGTCATGGCAAGAAATATCTTCCCCTTCAAACATGTTTGTAGAGAAGTCTTTTTTCCCAGTGAATAGGCCTTTGCAAATCTCCACAAGCAAAACCATTTAGCAAGCAAATAAAGAACTTGAAAATTATAATCTAAAAAGATCTTTTAGCAATGTTTAAAAATCCAGAGTAAAAGCCAGTCAGTCAATTTTTTTATTCCCCCTGTATAAAAGTTTCCAAGGTGCTCACCATCTCCAGCCGCAGACAATAGAAACCATTTCCAATGGGATTACGACTCCCACAGTACCCACAACTGTGGGAACCCCTAGTACAAGCCCGTAGTTTACAAAAGACCTGTAAAAGAAAAAGACCCAAACCAAATTATCTAACCTGTTAGCCAAAAGATGTTAGCATAGACACCAAATTCGCTTCAGTGCACAGCACGAAAATTTACTGTTAATGGAAAGAACTTACCTGCTCTAGGCATTGAAGCATAACAGGAAAGAAACATCATCACATTCGATATTACAAGGTACTGAGTGGGGGTTTTGGCAATTTTTTCCTAGTGAAAAATGTCTGAAATGTCAATATAAATGTTAATGATAAATATATGCTAGTTCACACTGCTCACTAAGAGACAAAATAAAGCCATTTTGGTCCTCCTTTTTGAACTGACTTATTTTGTTAAACCCTGGCTGGCTGTGTTTGGAATGTAGATATCCTGCTATTATTCTCATTCACTATGGCTCAATCACTGAAAACTCACTATGGCACCTGATCTTGGTTTGTGGCTTGACACCTACTCTGCTCATGTTTCCACCTACCATCACTTCAGTTTGGTAAGCAGCAGCAGTCCCATCATACCTTTTTCAGACTGATCCAGATATTTTCTGATAGCTATATGACTTCTGGAACAAAGCTCTTCTGACTGCTAAAGGAACCCATCAAACACCTTTCCATCCAGAATAGTTCCTTGTATTTTGCATCTTTTAAATACAGACAAATTTAACTTTAAAAACATAAAATATAGAGGTGATGTACTGTCTCTCCAGTGCACTTTATTTTGTGTTCTACAGGAAAAAACACCATTCTTTTGAGGAAACTCTTAATTGTGTCGAAGTGTGAGCCCTCCCTTGATTCTAATCCCATTCTAAGCACAAAAATAAGGTAGCTGTAAAAGTTCCTGACTTGTTAACGCGGCCTGTTTATTTGGTATCTAAGCAACAGATTTTGCTGTAGAAGTACCTCAGGGACTGATTTTATTTGGGCCATGCAACCACTAACTTCTAGGCAAATTCAGGAGTAAGTCCCATTCTTGAATAGCCCATCCTCTGTAAAAATACATGAGATGGAAGACTATGGAATGTGAAAGACTAGAGCTGAAATGGCTTGTTCCAGATCATGAAAGATTTGGTGGTGGACAGAATCAGTACTGAAAATGTACCTGGCTGTCTTAAGCCTTGTTTATAGAAGTGCCCACAGATCTGAGCTGCTCTAGATTAACACAGTTACATAGGGGATTATGCAAATAAAATTGGTACTGAAAGGATGACCACTCAGTCCTTGTGGGTATTTCCAGTCTTTACTAGATGCTGCTCTCACAGCATCCTGGAGACTTCCCTTTCTTTTCCCAGGTGGGAGCCCAATCCCACACTGTGGCAACAATAAACAAAACGCTGAGTGTTGAGGCTGAACCAAAGCTCACAGATGTTAAGGGCTCAATCTGTTACTTCCTCAGGAAGGGCAATTGCAATCTGACTCAGCGCTCTGCCCTCCTCCCTCCCAGGAAAGAGCCTCCTCCTGCTGCCAAGCACAGCACAGCCAAACCACAATCAGCGATGTATTCTCTGCAAAACACACCCAGCTGCACCGGGCCTCTCACTGCTGGGCAATTCGCTCTTCTGCCGAGCTGCACTCAAACGACATAGACAAACTCGGAAGTTCAATTACTTCTAAGGGTATTTAGTGCTGTGACAGAAAAAAACACCTCCAGTGCAATGGGTCGTTTCTGCGCACAGTCAAGAATTTTTCCCCACATTTAAAGCTTGTGATTGATTTTAGATTATTTATCTGATGCAGTTTCCCTTGGCTGCCTTGAGAAATGTTTTTTCCCCCTGTCGTTTGCAGTAGTTTCCCTGTGGGTGGTACTATGAATGTGGGCGCCTGGGGCAGCCTTACCGTAGCACGGGCTCGCTCTAGTGCCCGCAGTGTAAGTTGCAGTTGAAGCTTTCAAACCCCTGCAAGCCGAACTGTGCCATAAAATCATAGACCACTGGTCTCTGTTCCTACTGTTTCTAAAGGAGTGAATGCTACAGATTATTTGAGGTCAGAAATTATAATTTATTCTATTTTGGAAGGCCCCAAATAGCTGTCACGCAGGAAACTATCACCTTTCTTTGACGTAGACATAAGGCATTTACAGCCAAGAAGATAACCAGGCAGCAAAATCATTTTTTCTTTCTATTAGGTCCAGAAATAATCCAAAGTTTACAAGAAATGTTAATAATGAATTAAAGTTCATCTGTGCAGAGGGATTATGTAGATGATTTCCTGAAAAACAATTCTGTGCATTCCTTACACAATCCTCTGTTCCCTGTGCAGCCCCTAGATTTAAGCATTGCCCCTATGAAATGCCAGAACAATTACATTCTGAATAACACCATCTCACACAACACCTGCAATAATATAATGATTCAGTGTGTATATTCGTACTTAACCCACGGTGTGGTTCAACTAAACACAACACACACTCTGCTACTCTTTTTGCCTCACTCCGTTCTCCTTTGCTTCACCATGGGGTCACTCCCGCAGGCTGCAGGTCTTCATGACGTGCTCCAGCATGAGTCCCTCCCACAGCCTGCATTCCTTCAGGAACAGGCTGCTCCAGTCCCTCATGGGATCACAAGTCCTGCCAGCAAACCTGTTCCAGTGTGAACCTCCATGGCGTGTCTTCTCTACGGGCTCCAGGGAATCTGGAGCTGGACCACCTGCTCTCACTCCTTCTCCACTGGCCTGGGTGTCTGCAGAGCTGCTTCTCCCTCAGCTTCCCCACTCTTTCACAATTGCTGCAAAATGCCTTTTATATTTTCTTAGACATGTTCCCAGAGGCACCACCGGCACCCTTTCTGAGGGTTTGAGCCATGCCTGATGGTGGGTCCTTTGGATCCAGTGGGAATGCTGTGCTGGGCCTGGGACTGCCCGCAGGCCCCAGGTGCCTGCACCCAGCACTGCCCTCTGCACACAAGCAGCCAAAATCCGCGGGGCAAAGAAAGGGCGCTGTATTGCACTTTCACTGCTCAACAGAGTTCCCAGGGCTCTGGGAAAGCAGTGTTTCCACTGGGAAATTGTAAATAGAGGGAGAGAAAAATTGCACACCATGAACAAAATTACTATAAAAGAAGTAATTGTAGATTAGCTTTACATGGAGGCAGGATGTCTTACACCAGGGTAACCTCACAATCCAGCAAGGATCTCGCAATCCAGCACAGCAATGGCCTCGTTGGGCACGCAGACAGGACAGGAGAGCTCGCTCCTTCCCATCCTTCACAGCAGCCAGCCTGGGAAAGCAGGGCCAGGCAGGGCTGATCCTGGGTCCTACTGCCTCCATCCCGAGCCCCTCCTTGCCCTCTGCATCCCTTCCTTACCCTTCTCATCCCTTCCTCTCCCCTTGTCTTCCCCATCTCCTTCCCTCCCCTCTGTTCCCCATCCCTACCCCACCCGTCCCCCTCCCTTCCTTTCCCTTTATTATTCCCCATCCCTGCCTTTCACCTCTGCCAACCCTTTCTCTCCTCTGCTTTTCCCTTCCCTCTCTTCCACTCCCCATCCCTTCCTTTTGCACGGAAAATCACACTATGAAAAGCCAGTGTCCATAAAGGAGACAGAAGAGTCCTGCAACTTTATTCGAATGAAGGGGTAGAGCTCACTGGGGCACACACCTGCGGGATTTTATGTCTCAAGGTTTTGGATGGCACAGCCTCCTTTCATCCTTAACTCCAGGTCGCATATTGCCCTCTTCCTTTCCCCTTTGCCTAAGGTACTAGGAAGGTACAGCCTTCCTGCACCACCTAGCACATATCCCTCCTTGAACCTGGCATTGTTCAGAATGTTCTGAACCCAAAGTTCAGAAACACAGGATAGTGCAGACCCTTGTCTGTTTCAGGAGTCAAGCTGTCTGGCTCTGCAACAAACCTGCAGCTTAAAGTTAATAGCGACATTAAGACCGATTTCAAAGACGTTAACAACCATACTTCTGCGCATCGAATTGTTTGTAAAGACATTAGCATACATCTTCCCTCTCCCTCTAGCTCCTTCCCTCTCGTCATCCCATCCCATCATATCTCTTCCCTTCTTCGGCACAACCCTTCCTCGCCCCTCCTTTCCCCTTCCTTCCTATTCCCCCATTCCCGCCCCTCCATTC
>NW_005054579.1:392934-403573 GCF_000277835.1 Geospiza fortis
CGTGGGGTGGGTGGGTGGGTTGGTTGGTTGGGCTTTTCTGTTGTTTGTTTCTTCCCCTTTTGATTTTTTTTTTTCATTCTCTGTGTCCATGCTTTGGCCTTTGCCTACTCTGGTGGTTGAGCAAAAATACGGGCTGTCAGTGTGGATGAATGAGAGGCGAAGTTTGTGTTTGTGATGAGCTCTTTAGGAAACTTGTTTAGCCATACTCTGAAAAGGTTCTGCCCTCCCCACAGTGGAGTTTTGCTCTCATTTTGTGGTGCTGCATGTTGCCAGCGGAGTCATTTTGGGGTCCTAGATTAAGTGATGTCTTGTGAAGAAGAAGTTTTGGAAAGCGCTGAATAGTCCTTGTACATCACCTGAACATGACCAACCTGATAATAATTGAGACCTCGTTTTTTAATGGTGCTTTTCTGCTTTTACCACATATATGTTTGTGGCCTTTTCCCTATATAGTAAGTTTCACTGAAGAACAGGTTAAGACCTTGCATAATAGCAAAACAAGGTCACTGTGGCAGTAACAAAGCTTCTAAATGTATTGCACTGAGTAAAAGTTTCATGCCATAAGTGTGTGTACAGTGACCCTTGTACTCATAGGGTTAGACTGCAAATGGTTTGTTAATAGAGAAAATTCCTCTTTTATGTTTTATTTCACAACAGCTTTTCAGTAAGTGTTGATTAAATTTAAGCCAAGATTAAGGGAGGACCTGTTATTTACAGATTAGTTCTCATTTTGCTTTTATTTAATTTACATCACTGTAGTTAGCTTGCATTACTAATAGCATTGTTTTTCAGCTGGATGCTAGTGAACAGATCAGAGCTGGGAATTTATTTAGACATCTGAATCACTAGTTTGTGTCGAAGTCATACCTGTTTTCACATATGCGCATATCTGAAAAGTGTTTCTTTTCAGTTTGAGCAGATCCTCTGCGAATTGCTGTGTTCGACATTGTTTAGTCAACCTATCTTTTTTTTTTTTTTAAGGTTAGTTTTGATTCTCAAACGTTCAATCCTTGCTTAGCAGTTGAGAAGACGAGCTCATGTAGCATGGCCTGAGTTTTGTGCACTTCTCAGTTGTGCACTTCTCAGTGGCTTTTCAAAACAAAACAAAAAAAGGTTTTCTTGGACTTGGGTTATGCGAGCAGTTGGGTGTGTATGCAGCTCACATGTGAGCAGTTGGGTGTGTATGCACCTCACAAGAAACTCTTGGTTGCAGAGGCCTAAGGGAGTCTTAAGGAAATTTTCAACTTATTGCTGTGAAATTAGTGTGCTTAAAAACAGTATATACAATTCTTATTTCCCCCTCCCCCCCTTTTTTTTGAGAAGTGGCTTTGAATGTCCAAGTGAGGTGCAAAGAGTTACTGTTTGTATTCTGGGAAACTTTCTTCTGACTGATGATTTTTTGATCATTCCAATCTCCATTTTTTTAAAATGAATAAAAAAAGGATCAGTGCCATTAATCCCAACAACTTTTGACTGCTACAGTGGATAGTATATCTGTAAATAATTTATTGCAATGAATGCCAAATACAACTAGAATCTAAGCCAGAGTGAAGGTTCAAGACCCTTGCTTTTGTTTGTAGTGCAGAAATGACAGTCTTCTCTTAGGACAGACAAACTATGTATCTGTTTGGTTAGCTGAGGTATTAGACATTCCTTTGTATCCAAATGATTTTGTCAGTATATCTTCAGTCACAGTTAAATTTTGTTCAGTTTTTTTTCAAATTTTAACTTTAACTAGGAAAGTATCTTATTCACTTAGTGCGTAATTAATTAACTTGAAACATCCCCTCCTTCTTCAGTGTTACCTTAGGACATTAAAGGTTCTTCCTTTCAAATGTATTTTTCTATCACAAGCACAAACTCAGGAGCATACAGCTTTCCCAGATGCTTCGGCTGAATCCAGTAACGAAGAATATGCGTGGTTTGTTTGGGTTATTTTTCTCTTGACTGGAAGTTTTACTTACTGTTTATCTGTTTGTTTACTTTTATATTTTGTTCTTATAGAAGACTTTGAGCTCCTGGAGGAAATAATGTTTTACTTTGAACCTGCAAGGTGTTTGTTTTGAATTGGTGGATTTTTCTTGATGCGATTCATTTTTTTGTAGCTTTTGTCTGAATTGTGATCCAGGAAACAAATTCACTCTTGTTTTTAACTTTTTCTTTTTTTTTAAAACTAGGTTTGGGCAGAGCATATGCTCTGGCTTTTGCTGAAAGAGGAGCTTCAGTAGTTGGTAAGTTTTATCTTAACTAACTTGATCTAGACAGTAACCTTTGCCTTTTCACATAGCTTGCATTCAACAGTCCATGCCCTTTTTGACAGTAACCTTTGTTATTTAATGGTTTTCTGTCTTATCTTTTGCTGTTTAATTTTGCCTCTAAGCTTTATTTTCTTATGAAACAGGTTGCCCAAGTTTGTCCAAGAGCTTACCTTTGCTGGAAAGCCAGTTTGAATCAGATAATTTCTTAGATTTATTTATGCATACAAATTTTTACTGCAATCTGTGGCCAGAGAGTGTGTTGTCTTAGGTAAATTCTGCTCAGAATCTTCCAATATGACCATTTGAATCTGTGAATATGTTATTTTATAGTACTTTCTCTCAAGAAAGAAGTTACTGAAACGTAGCTCAATAGCATTGTTTCTTTCTGCAGCTCATGGGACAGAAGAGCTGTCTGGTCTCGGTGTCAGTGCCAAGTAGCTGTCAGTAATGTCTGGTGGTTTTGTAGTTCCTTGGTTGAACTTTAGCAGGGCATATTTAGTTGTGAAAAATGCTGTATCACAAGGCAGTCGTGAAGGTTAAGCTGTATTTTGGGTACTCACCAGCAATCAGCATTGCCATTTTTAGATTGGCTCTTAAGAAAAATCTATTCACTGGAAGGGTTGTCAGGCACTGGAACAGGCCAGAGATGTGGTTGAATGACCATCCCTGCAAGTATTTAAAAGATGTGTGGATGTGACACTTAGGGGCTTGGTTTACTCCTGGACTTGGCAGTGTTACATTAATGGTTGGACTTAACCTTACAGATGTTTCCAACCTAAAAGCTTCTGTGATTTTATAATTTTGCTGCCTATGAATGAATTTGTACAGGTACTGTTGATGAGTTCAAGATTAAGTGCTTAGAGAGATTTATGGATAAGACTTGCTCGCTGTTTGTGTTTGTAGTTTTCTAATGGCAATGCCAATCTCAGTTTACAAAATTTCATGAAAATTGTTTGGTTTTACTTCATTGATTAAAAATGAGTATGTATGTAGACAACTTTAAAAAAATCTGGGTTGTTTTTTCTTATTTTGTTTCTGTTAATTGCCTTCTTTGATACTTGCTGTATTTACCATGGATTTGAGTAATTCACATCGAGTTCCTATTTAGCAAAAATTATGTCACTAAAGCAGTCCAAATATTTTGTATTGACTCTCTGTAGATGGTGGTTGTCTTATTTTCCAGAACGATCTGAAAGAAAATGTATTCTATTGGCTGACCACAGCTAATGCTCCTTTATCTCTTGGCCTTATTGTGTAATAACTAAACAGTAAGTTAAGAATTGACTGTAAGGGCAACTTCTTGTTTCGTTTTGGAGACTTCACCACACTTCAGCTTGTCTTGCAGCATTACCTCTACATGCTTATATTTGTTTCTCTTGTTCTCTTACAATTCTGATTTCAAAGAGTTGAGCAACTACTTGTATAAATATTTAGTTTTTTAAAACTCAGGCAGATATGAGGCTTATATCTGCCTTGTCTCTTTAAAACAAGTTACCTTTTATAAGTTATGGAAATGAAGGTATGTTCAGACCAGTGATCAGATACTCTGGAGGAATATTTTGAGTAGTTGGAAGAATAAGAATAGGCCCCAACATGACACCTTTGTCCAGTCCTGCATCTCTATTGAGTGAGGTGCTGTTGGTGTGGTTAAATTGACAACAGCAACCTAGGTGGAAAACTCTCCCCATCACCCTGAGGCTGCCTGCTACCACTGTTTTTTGTTATTCTTTATCTCCTTCATGCCTCTCATCAGGAAAAGTTGAAAGGAGGAAGAAGGGTTGATTTGCTTTTGTCTTGCATCCTGTGTCATCTCCAGACCTGCCATTTCTTCTGGTCTGTCTGAGGGCTCTTGTGTTGCTGTTTTAGTATAGAGTCATGCTTTTGAAGCATCTCTCCTGGAATGTATCCTATTTGTATTTTTGTTTGTATAGTGAAATGGTATTGAATTGCGTGAGTCCTTTAAAAAACAGACTGGAAGATGCAATCTATCAGCACACCTACATTGTTCATATGTGCTTGGCTTGTGACACCAGAATACCACAAGAAATCAGCTGGCTTACTGTTTAAAAAACTGGTACTGTAGATGTCAGGTGCTCTGCACCTACCGTTTCACCCTTCAGATTTGCTTTTGCTACTCTTCTATGACACACTCATAGCCTTAGAGGAGGAGTTCTCTAAGGTTCAGACTATAGCTGTGCTCTGCCACAACCACTACAGTCTTTGGCGCTTTTCGACTGCGTGCTTTCAACTGAAAATTGCATGATGTAAAGCTTTGGCTTAAAGTAATGTTATTGGTTGTTAGGGGCTTTATTTCATTGTTCTGTCACAGTCATGGTGTTAATATTTTTAAAGCCTATAATAGCTCAACTCTTTCTTGCATACTCATTTTTGTTTCAACTCCATTAGTGCCTGTGCTCAGCCTAAGGTACTTTACCACCTCTGAAAATTTTACCAAATACTTAATTAGGTTTTTGTCAGCAAATTACTATTGAAGTGTGGGATAAGCATGTATAAACTTGTCTGTGGTAGAGGGTTGTAAGGCCTTAACAGGACTGAATGGTTTGTATATGTTTACCACCCAAATTGTTCACTCTTCTTTCCCAGGTGTTGTTCCTGATTTGCTTTCCTTTAATATTGTGGATGTTGCAGGCTGAGCAGTCTGCCTGTGTTGCCTATCCTAACATATCACTACACTTAGAAACTTTCCTTAATTCTTTTCACTTAAATTGTGTTGCCTGCATGTTTGGATTGTTAGATATTGATCTGTTAACTTGGAGATTTTTGTCTCCTTTGTTTTTTGCATCAGTGTTAAGGTACTTGTACTTCCTGCTTAAGGCTGGGCATTTTTTGTGTTTGGTTTGTTTGTTTATGCTTGGTTTTTTTTTCTGGGTTTTTTTTGACATGTCCCTCCTCTTTTGATGCTTGCTTCTTCTGGACTTTGACATTTTTATTTACTCACAAATTTTCTGCCGTGTTTCTACATTTCTCTTGAAGTGCTGCACAAGAAGCTGAATATAGGATTCCAGATGAGGCTTCTTGATCTGGATAATACAGTGATTTTGTGGTGTGTCCTGTGAGCCATGTTCCTGTTTACATAGAGAGTTAAAAAAAAAGGCACAAAATGGGTCTATTTCATTTTGTCATGATACACCAAACTTGGCATTGCTGCTTTTCATCAAGACCAGCAAGAATATCCTGCATATTTTGTGGATTTTACTTTGTCTGGCTTCTTAAGGTTAGAAGTTAGAAGGCAGAAAGCTGGAATTCACCATAGCTAAAGACTGTTTAGCAGAATAGCAGTGTTGCATGTAAATGCAGTCAATTCTGGCTTTTTTACAAGTCCGTTTTGAACCCATTTAAACAACTTCTTACAATTTTTAAAAATTCTTTGTCGAAATACAATGTTTCTATGGGATTTTTGGGAGTGTTTTTGTTCCCCTGGTAATTCTGTGGAGCTGTGGGATATGCAGGAGTGCAGCAGAGTGTGGCAACATTACATTCCAGCTGCCATTAGTGACGTGTGCCCCAGTGTGGAGAACAGCCTGGACCAGCTGTGTGTGTCAGGTGGGCCTCTTACCCTGCAGGAGCAGGATCTGAAGCTCCAGAGCAGGCACTTCTCACTTTGTTCAGACTGCTGGGTCTCTTCTATGATGGTGTTGGCTAGTAACAGTTTAGCAATTCTATTAACAGGAATAAAGTCTTGCCAGTCTTGCTTACGGTTCATGCTGTAGTTAGAGACTGGAATAAATTGCCTGTGATTGGGGTATAATCTAGATCTTTATCTCTGAACTTCAGCACAATTACAGAGGTAGCCTGTGCAGGGCAAGTAAGTTGAATACATGATGGAGGGGTGGAAAAAGGTTCTGTTTTCCATCTTACTTAAAGAAAAAGGGATAATGTGTGTTCCGCTGCTTTAAAAAAAATAGTCATATGTCCTACTATTTTTCTTTTGTCATCTATGGTTCTAAGTAAGATCCAGATCTTACTGATCCCAGATCCCAGGCTTTATTAATACTCCTTATAACCTCCAGTGTGATAATGAGGTAAGGACAGACCATGAAGTCTGAGTGCTAACAACAAAAATTTCTTTGTCATGCACAGTGAATGATCTTGGAGGTGATTTTAAAGGATATGGCAAAAGCTCCTCAGCTGCTGACAAAGTTGTTGACGAAATCAGAGCAAAAGGAGGGAAAGCAGTACCCAATTATGGTATGTTATTTGTCCAGATGAGTGTTTTATCTGTTGGAATAGTGGAATGTTAAATGAAAAGTTGATGCTGCTAGTGAAAGATTACTGCCAGCTTACCATTAACATATACATTAAACAGGTGTGATACCATGTGGAGTGGGGAGACAGATGCTAAAAGCAGGTGCATTAATTGCCTCATTTAATTAAGATTTGTCTACTAATGCCCTTCTCTTTTATCTCAGTTTTTAACATTGAAGTATTAAGTAGCCGTTCATCTGCAGTCTTCAGATGCTAAATGGGAATGGGTAGTTTTTGCTTGCTTTGCTTTGTGTTTTTCTTGCTGTCACAAATGTTGTGCCATTTAAATTTGCTGTGTGGGATTTGCTTTAGGCCACATGCAGATAATGGCTGGATTTTAATTTAGTTTTCACTGGGGCTGTGTACATTTTATTTTTCTTAGCTCTGTGGAATTAGTTGTTAACATCCTGGAAGTGCAGTGGATCCAGTTAATTTTAATTGGGAATTTGTACTTTTTTCTTACAGATTCCGTAGAAGATGGTGAAAAGCTGGTGAAGACAGCCCTTGAGGCTTTTGGGAGGATAGGTACAGTTGCTTAATTCATGTAGAAAATTGTTTGCAAGTGCAAAGCCATTATAAGAAGTGCAATTAACAACCTGTGTATGAAATACATTTTGACCACAGTAGTACTCACCAATTCTTGATGCCTGTAGTCAGTGAAATCTGAATAAGGGGCTTTCAGTTTTTAGGTTTGGTTTTTGGTTTTGTTTGTTTGGTTGGTTTTTTTTGTGGTTTTAACAGAGGTGTAAAGCTTAGCGTATGTTTTGTATTTTCCTACCCTTCAGAATTTTGGAACTTCAATAATGGTTAACAATTTCTGTCACAAAGAGCAAAGTCTTATGAAGTGTTATAACTGGCTGCATAGAATTAGCATAAATATTGTTGCTGAAAGCAACAATAAAAAAAATTTCATGTTTTTAAGCTCTTCTGCTTACATAAGGTCAACATGCATTAGCAGAAACTAAAAAAGAAAACCCTAAGATATTTTATCTAACAATTAAAGTTCTTTTTAACCATGTGATTTCCACTATTTGAAATCACTTGGTGAGTTTAACTCAGGGTTAAATGGCTTAAAGTACACATAAACAAGGCCAACAGGAGCCCAGTTAAATATCTGACAAGAAATTGTTATGATCCTGGTCACTTTATCATCTTTGAGACTCTGTAGTTCCTCTAGTTATCATTTGGGCTACTGCAACAAAGGCAGTGGCATAAACTGCATAATTGGGGCATTCTGAGATTCAAAGCAGGTTTCAAAACTGTACGGGATAGCTGCATTCTGCAGATATTGGATTCCTAGGCAGCCAGCACATCACAGCTATGCCTGCCTGTCAGGCTTTGTCCCGTTGAGGTCCCTGTTGGGTTGAGAGTTGCCTGTCCTGAAGTTTTATGTTATATTATTTGTTCAAGGATAGAATTCATTAATCAGGACAAGGAGCTACTGAATATATGTAATACGATGTATATGTTCAGTGTTCTTGTGTGTATATATTTGGAAATGGGAGAAAAATAGAAACAAGCTTGTATTTTATCAGTGCATTGAATTAGTTACCTTTTTTTTATTTCAGATATTGTTATAAACAATGCTGGGTGAGTATACCTGTCCTGTTTGAGTGTGTGCTGTCCTTTTTGTGTAAGCAAACGTTCATCTTACATCTGTTTTGTTTTCCTAATGCCGCATTTTAGGATCCTGAGAGACCGTTCCTTTGTTCGGATAAGTGATGAAGATTGGGGTGAGTTGATTTTAAAACAACTTCCAAATGTTCTTTCTGTGTAGAAGATGACATGTACATCCCTCCCACGGGAACAAGAAAGAAAAGACAGGGAAGACTTACCTTTTGCCCTGCAAGCTTAGTGGAAAGCTGCTTGTGTTCAGTGTGCAAACCAGGTCTGTGCTGCAACACATGGTAGGTGTATGTAGTTCCAAAGGGGAAGAAGGGCTTTTCTTGCCACTCCTGATTGCCAAATGCAATAAGAAAGAGAGACATGTGAATTACACACAATAGTTTTTGTGAGCGCAACATTCCTAGTGCCAGCACTGAGTGGCTGAATACTAAACAGGCTTAAAAGACCCAGAATTAAGCAGAGAGGAAAGGAAACTGATGTGTCAAGGGACAGAAGAAAAAGCAAAACTTTCATTGAGGTGGTAGATGATGGTAAGTCGGTGGAGGAGACTTTACAAAGATAGTCTGTCTTCTGTGCTTCTGGTCTGAGTCTAAGTGCAGGTGTTTTGAATGCTTTTGAATTCTGTACAGGAGAGGCCCATACAAGAGATGGTATATGTGGGCAGCCCCTTCATAATCAGTGTATGTTCAGGCAAGTACTGCAAAGTGGTCTGTCAAGACAAACAAAAAAACAAAACAAAAAAACCCCAACAAAAAACAGCGTGAAGGGAGTACATTTTTGCCGTGAAGAAGAAATATGGTGCATTTCAAGCTGGGAGACAAATCCTGGAATTACTAAACTGATGTTAACTTGTTCTAGATATAATTTACAGAATTCATTTGAGGGGATCGTTCCTGGTAACCCGAGCTGCATGGAATCATATGAAAAATCAGAAATTTGGCAGGTAAAAATGTGTGTTCTGTATTGCATTTTTCAGTTTGCGTGCCCAAACAGTGAAGGAGGAGTCTTGCATTCTTTTCTTTCACTTTGTCAGGGTTGAAGCAAAATCAGTGAAAATGTCTGTACAGTTCTGAGCCTTCCTTTCCGCTTCCTCAGCCAAATGTTTGAAGTTTTTTTTTCCAGTATATTTAAATGTATTTTCCTGGCTCTCCCAAACAGAATGTAACTATGTAAAAATACCATGTCAATTAATGAGGACTGGTTACAAATGTTTGTTACTTGTATGTTACTGCAAGTTTGAGGGACTCTTGTTCTGCTCCTTCTTACTCAAATGACTGGTACATGCAGTTCTGCTCGTAGGCCATGGATTTTTTTGTTTGGTGTTTAGTTGTCATGAGTTTTCTTTGTTTGTCAGTTTTAACCCTTTGGACAAACGTACTTGTCTTAAAAGTTATGGGAGTGTTCTTAGTATGTTTTTGGTATGTATTACTGTTAACTCAAAAAAAGTGCAGTGAAATCAGATTTTTTTTTCCATTTCTGTGATTTTATCAAAAACCTTATCAGAGCACTGATTATATTAATCTTAACCATACCCACGTGTTAAAACTGTGTGAGCTATTTTCTCATCGTGTGACCTAAATAACATTTATTCTCGTCCAGGGAAGTGAACTGTGAGGATAGCGGAAGTCTTCAGTCTGGGAGTTGAAAATTAAATTATTTTTTCAAAAACAGCTTAATTCTAGAGTTGCATCCATTTAGGATAATGTTTCCCTTGTGTCTTTTTCTGTATTTGCTCAGATGACAGTGGTAGTGAGTGCTTCTGCAGTTTATGGATGCACATGTGCCATCTGCAAAATGCCTGCTTTGTATAGAGTTTGTAGCTTTTCTTCATCATATTGAACCACTACTTGCAACACTTCACTTAGATTAAAAACACTAGATTATTGGCAGTGAGGCAGATAAAAAAGTTAAATATATGTTGATCCCAGCTATGCTGTGTGTTTACAAGTAGATTTCAACAGAATCTGATAAGGCTTTGTGTTGTTTTTGCATGGCCTGGTTTTTGGTAGTGGGGAAATCACACAAAGGGCATGTGAGAAGCTGCTGGAAGCTTCCACTGTGTCCAGCAGAGCCAATCATTGGTGGCTCTGAAAATGGACATGGTGCTGGCCAAGGCTGGGGCAGTTAGAGGTGATGGTAATGCCTCTGTGATAACAGATTGGAGAAGAAAATCAAAACAAAAGGACACACAGTTTTTTCTGCCCAGAGATGTGGAGGAAGTGAGAACAGGTGAAGGAAACAACATGGAGACACCAAGATCAGTGTAGAAGGAGTGACAGGAGGTGCCAGAGCTGAGAGTCTCTGCAGTCTGTGGTGAGACCATGGTGAAGCAGCTGTGCCCCTGCAGCCCCTGGGGATCCATGGGGGATGTAGAGATCCACCCACAGCCCATGAGGGAGGTGCCCATGTCAGAGCAGGTAGATGCCTGGAGGAGGCTGTGATCCACCAGGAGACCCAGTGGAGAGAGAGGACCCTTGTTCCAAGCGTGA
>NW_005054579.1:403583-454598 GCF_000277835.1 Geospiza fortis
ACTGCGCCCCATGTAAAGAGTGACCCATGTCTCAGCAGTTTTGGGAGGACTATCTGCCTGTGGGAGGGACTCACATTTGCAGCAGGTGCAATATGGCTGCTCCTTGTGAGAGTGTACCCATGCTGGAGAATTTCAGGGAGAACTGTCTCCTGTGGGAGGGACCCCACGGCCTCACAGGGAATGGACTCCTCTCCCACAGCAGCGGAAGAAAATTTCAGTGATAACTGACCAAACCATCATGCCCTGTCTCCCTGTGCTGTTGGTGGGAAGGAGGGAGGAGTTGAGGGAAGAAAAGAGCCTATCTATTTCTCATTATACTTCTCTGTATCTCTCAGTAATAAATTCACTTTGTACATTTAAGTTGAGCCTCTTTTGCCCTTGGAGTGTTTTCTCCAGTCCTTATCTCAACCCATGAACCCGTTGTTAATTCTTTTTCTCTCCTCTGCCCAGCTCTGGCAGGGGAGGATGAGCAAGGAGCCTTTGTGGCATTTGACTAGTGTCAAACCATAACAGGGTTCCTTTAAAAGTGAAGGTGTAGACCCATTTCTATGCAATTGAGATGACCTGCAGCACAGCATTTTCTTGCTTCAAACCAGCTGTGAACTGCAGTGGTTTTAGAGCTCTCATGTGAGCAGTTCAGTCACCTCCAAAGCAGTAATGGGAACAGCAAAGAGCGAGACTTTCCTTTCCTGTCTTCTTCTGTCATGCATTTAATGCATATTAGAATTCTTTGAATGTGAATTCTGTGAGAACAGATCTTCAGATATTACCAGGTAGTTTCTTCCAAGTGCTGAAATATTCTATTAGTTGTGAGAATAATACCAGCTGAAATGAGGATATAAATGAAGAGAAGTTATTTTTCTCTATACAGGACCTAGTGTCACAGAATGTCTTTCCTAGTGTTGCAATATCACTCAGAAAGCCTTTGTTAGTTTTCTGCTACTCTGACAATGCATCAGGATTTGTGAGATGTTTGCTATCCATCAAACATTAGTTACCTGATTGTTAGCAATAGATTGTTAGAATAATATTTTCTTATTTCTCATTTTGTGGAATATGGAGACTATAATGCCAAAGCTGGCAAATGTTGTGTAGAATCAAATAACTTGAAGAAATAATTTTTTTTTCTTCTCTTCTCCCCTAAGAATAATTATGACATCTTCAGCTGCTGGAATATATGGAAACTTTGGTCAGGCAAACTACAGTGCTGCAAAACTTGGCCTTTTGGGTCTTGCAAACACAATTGCAATTGAAGGGAGGAAGTATAACATCCATTGCAACACCATTGCTCCTACTGCTGGATCCAGGCTGACCCAGACTGTTATGCCACAAGGTGAATAATTTAAGGTCTACATGTACTGGTATTTTTTGAAGCACAACAAACTCTCTTATCTCTTAGAAAATGCAAGTCCTTCACACTTCATGTACTACCAGTTCATTTTTCCTACTATCTTTTTGTCTTTCAACTGACAACTTATTTGCTTTGTCTGTTGTGAGGAATCCTTACTTTCTGCCACAAGATATGAAGCAAATTTTCTCATTGGCAAAAGCAATTTCATGTAGTGAGGCTCTTTAATTGTAATCTTTTCCAAGATCCTCCTACACTAGTGGAAAGGCTTGTTTGTTTCATCACATCAAGTATGTGCATAAGGTGTCTGCACTTGTTACAATATTGCCTAATTGCAAAATTCTGGGTTTTTGCACAACATGTCATGTGTGTACTTAGTGGTTCCATGATCAGCAGGAGATGATAGTAAACTGAGTTGCTTAATTTTTCTTTATTGCACAGCTACTAATCTTTGAAAGTTTGAACAGGTTTAACAGAGTAAGTGTGCATAAATGTAAATTTAAGATATATAGACTGCCTAATTACTTTGGCAAATGACCAGAAGAAAGAAAAATAATTTGGGGGGGAGAAAAAGGTCTGTTAAAAGAAACTGCTCTCAGAAAATCTTCTAGAATCAGCCTGTTTCATTTCATTCCTGACCTTCTTTTCCTTTATGATGAGCAGATTTCAAAGCCAAGGAAATCATCACATTCGTCAGACTGATAGACAGGGTATTGGAGAGTAATGTATTTTGTATGTTAGGCACAGATTGAATGACTGAAGTAGCCTGGTTTAGATCTAAATAATCCAGGTGGTCATGACTCTAGCAGTCTTGTAAGTTCCAGTCATTTATTGGAATTGTTTATAGAGATCTAAACACATGAAGCATGCAATGTAAAATGGATTACAGTAGCTGGCAAGTTCTGAAGATATTTAATCTACATAGGATGATAAAAAATACCTTAGAATTTTCTTTCTTAGTAATTTTAAGAAGAGTGAGATCTTTTGATCTCTCTGTAAGATACTTCCAGTTCTGATGATTTATTTCTTATCTTGTTCACTCAATTCCTGTCCAGTTTTTCAAATACTCCTAAAAAATTTGAACACCACAACTTAAAAACATTTTCAGAGGTCATCAAATTATTCTTGTTATCTTAGTCAGGATTTTCCTATTTGTCTTCAGATGTCTGCAGGCACCTATGCTTTTTCATTGCCATACAATGCCATACATTGTTATGTATGTTCAACTTGACCCACATATTCTTGCTCTTGCTAAGAACTCTTAAATGCAGTTTGCATCTTTTGTATGGTTGTTTTTGTTTTTTGGTTTTTTTATCTTCTAGTACCTATTTTAAAATTATTTTAAGAGTGGATTACAAGCATTAATAATAATAATATAGGGCTAGACTTTGAGACTAAATTGTGTGTGGCATAAAGTAGAATATTTTGGAAAAGACTAATGGGTTTGATATGCACTTACAACATGCCATATTAAATGGAATTCAACTTTCTTCTACTTTTATGGAACTTCTAAAAATGAACTTCTGTTTACCTTAGTTTTGCTATTAAAGAAGTACTTGAAAGGATAAGCTTTCCTAGCTCTTCATCTTGGAAAATCTGGCTATAATTAAAAATGCTTGATGACCTTTAGATGAGGAACAGCTCTATATCTACTGCTGTTGAAGGAATAATATTCTAAAAGCTGAAAAAGGAAATTAAGCAAAGTTAATATTCAAACATGGATAGAATCTATGATAAGAGCTGCCTGTACAACCACACTGTTCCATGACAATGTCTCAATTTTCAGAGAGCTTTCTATTGTACTAGATGTCAATGAAAATCCCTAAATAGGATTGAGATGTAAATGTAGCAGGGTGATAATTCTCTTTATTGTTTAGAAAAATCAACATTTCCAAATGAGATAATTCTTAAACAATCAGCTGCTGCAATTATTTTCGTAATGTCTTGTCTATATAGTTGACTAGCATACTAAAAGGAAAATTGCTCAGGTAAATTTCCATCAGGATTATGTATAGCTGTCTTGTCCTTGTTTCAGGCTGCCCATCAGGTGGAAATTTAGGAAGGTTGTCTGGCTTTGCAGTCTGCATGTATCAGTGTTCCCAGGAGTTAAACAGGCTTTCATCTCTCTGGCTGAGAAGCCATGTCATGGGCTTAGGCAGCATATATGTATCTCACTAGATGTTCATATTTATTGAATCTTCAAATGTTTCATTTACCTGGTCCTTTCTTTTCGTGACAGAACACTATTGATAAAATTCTCCTGGTTCTGCTGTTCATAAGATGGTGTTAGATGAAATAATTTGGTGAAACTGCAGAGTATTTCTATTTCATGATTCCCTTCTCCTATTTGCTCTAGATCTGGTCGATGCTTTCAAACCAGAATATGTTGCTCCTTTAGTAGTTTGGCTTTGCCACGAGAGCTGTGCTGAAAATGGCAGTCTGTTTGAGGTAATTTTTTTATTTTTCCTTTCTTCTCCCTCCTTCCCTGCCTTTGCTCTTTCCCCCAATATCAGTTGTTTTATCTTGTCCAGCCTTAACCTTTTTGCTGAAACTAAATGACCATGTGGGAACTACATACTCAGCATAGACAGAAGAAATATTGATCTAGTTGTGCAGTATTTGACAAGTACTTCAGGCAGTCACAGTTTAGTCAAGTTCTGGTCTGTGCTCAACATGCTACCAATTTGATTGTTACAATTCTTACTGTATGCTTTTAAGGTTGAAAAGATACCAAAATTCAAAAGGCATTTTTGTTCTGAAAATCATTCTAACATAGAAAGTAGCTTGCAGGAAGGAGTAATTACTTAATTATGATATTCATTATAGGTATTGGCATCAAACTGCTAAGTCATATATTGGATGGAGACTGTTTTATGTTGATCACATTCAGGTGCTTAACTAAACTGTTAAATACAACCAGCAGTAGTTCAGAAATTCTTAATATATTGAGTTTGTTCTGGAGTATAGTTTTGTTTCCCAGCATTACCACAGCTTTGCTTTGTGACATGTCCTGAGCTGATGATATTCTTTTTTTTCTTGGCAGGTGGGAGCTGGGTGGATTGGAAAATGTAAGTACTTTATGTTGGAGGATTGATCTTGTTTTTGGAATTGACTTTGAGACTGTGCAAATTTTCTTTAGACGTAACTGGTATGCTCAAGACATTGTTTACTCAGGCAAGAAGATGAATAAAAGCCTAGGGTTCTGAGAAAACTGCTTATATTTGGTAAAAGTCAAAACTTTAACTTCATGTGGGAAAAACTGGTTACTTAGGTATGTGCATTGTTATGCTTTTGAACTAACAGTAACTGAAAATCTGCCTAAGTAACTTCAACTCGTGGATCCTGGGCATAAATTGAAGTAGAATTTGTGGTGCTAAGTATACATTGCTGCCTTTTCTTGGTAACTTTAATTTTTCATGCTATAAATATCATATGCTGATAAACAGGCATGTTTTTGATTTTTCATTTCATCTTTTTCGTTACTTTCCACTATTACTTACGCTTCTATTAAAATACTAGTGTGTAGGCATGTTAAGGCAGTTAGTGTTCTTAAATAACCAGTAGCTATGCTACCCATGTATTTTCCTCAGAGACTCCAGTAACCAACTTAAATACTAATTTCAGGAAAACTTGCAGGAGATACTGAGGACTTATGAGAAGAAAAAATATTTGATGTGTGAGATACCTTGACTTTTTTCCTAAATCCATTGAACCTAGTACAAGCACTGTTTTCATGAATTGTACAACTTTTCAGGCTACATGAGTATCATCAGAGGGTTGGAAGTAGGACTATTAATTCAGGAAGTCATTCTGCTTACTTTTAATTTTTTTCTCCAACTTGATAACAATTTTGTACATTTCTAACTAACTGCAAGTGTTCTGTGTAACTGGAATAGTGTTTCCAAGAGGTGTAGGCAACAGATTAAAAGAAGCAGGTTAGCAGCACAAAACGTCTTGCTGCCCTTCACAAGCAGTTAGGTTTTAATACAGCTGAAAATCTGCACTTTGATCAAGAGAAAATATCATTTTTCATCATTATAATGGCTACTGTTGAAGTTACTGAAATGAAACCAGATTGTTAATGAGGTACCAATATAGCCTTATTCATTGCCTTCTGCTAAATTAATGGCAAACCCAACGTGACTGGTTAGGTGTTTGAATTACAATCCAAGTAATCTGTCTGTATCCTTATGGAACTAATTTCACACTGGCCTTACCAGTTTCTCTCAGGTTACAGTATTGAAATACAACTTCAGAGACCATTTAGAGGTGCTGGCTACTGGTGTTAAGGTTCTTTTACAGCTAACAAGTGGTTTTCACTTTTTCCCTGTAGTTTTCTATGCTTTCAGAAGATTACCTACGCACTAGTAGTCAAAGTTGTGTCAGAAGAGAAAGCCTGTAGATGAATACTAGCTGCAACTTTTCAGTAGACAGAATCCTAAAACTAGTATTTCTGGAGAGTAAAAAGTCTGTTACAGCTTCAGTGAAACTTAAAATCAGTGCTGTTCCCTTTCTAAATGCTAGTTAAAGCAGTGAGCCCTTTTAGTCCAGCTGGAAGTTACACTGGTGAGTTACATTGGAGTACTTAAAATGTTTCCCTTGTTGTACGATCTTGAAGGTAGTGGCTTAGAGGAAAGTTGTTTAAAGAAATGAAAAGCTTCTTTGTCTGTTACTGGAACTCTCTGGCTGATGTTTCCCATTAGTGCGCTGGGAGCGATCCTTGGGTGCCATTGTCAGGGGAAAGAATCAGCCAATGACGCCTGAAGCAGTGAGAGATAAATGGGAGAAGGTGTGTGACTTCGATAATGCCAGCAAACCCAGAACCATCCAAGGTAAGGGAGACTTCAATTTTGGGGCCATTCAAGCTGAGGAAGAGAATGTTTTTGGGAGACCTTATTGTATTGTATAGCCTTTCAGTACTTTATGGAGACCTCTGAGAAATAAGGGAAAGCTGGGACAAATGTATACTACTGCAATAGGACAAGGGATAATGGTTTTAAGCTAAAAGAGTATCAGTTTAGATTGGATATGAGTGAAGATTTTTACAGTGAGGGTGGTGACACATTGGCATGAGTTGCCCAGGGGGGTGGTGGATGCCCTATGCCTGGAAATACTCAAGGTCTGATCAGACAGGGCTCTCAACAAATTGATTTACCTGAAGATGTCCCTACTCAGGAGTTGATGGGGACTAGGACTAGCTGACCTCTGAAGATCCCTTCCAATCCAAACTATGTTTTGATTCTGTATACGTGGATAGCTTGGGTAAGCAAAGCTTAGAAGAGAATGATTTCTTTCAAGCATTTGCTGAAACTTCAAAATCTACAGAATTAATGAATTTTCTTTTAAATGTGTTACATTCATAATTTTCTGTTTCAGTATGGTCAAATCTTTCAAATTTAAAGCAACTGCTATATTGTTACCTATAGCTTTGAGATATGATTTATCTTAACAGCTTCTAGAGAAGTGACATCATTGTCATTGTAAGCATTAGAGTCAGACTGATGACAGTGTTTTATTTGATTGCACCCACATGCAGACAGCATAGTGCAATAGAGAAATTGTGTTTTCTTTTCAGTCCTCGAATCTTGGTTTTTGGTGAACGTTTCACTACCAAAAAGCTCTGGTTAAGTTGTGGGATATATCACAGCAAAAAAGTTCTTAGTGTGCCTTATGTTCTTAGGTCACATCACCCCCTTGGCTGGTGACTGAAATGATTTTCTCTTTCAATGCTTTGTATACTTTTCTTGTTCCTTGCCAGCATTTAAGAGTGAAGGGCAGGAGGGGAAAAGGTATCCATATATACAATGTCAGTTGAATTTCAAAGATACCTAAATGCACAGTAGATGTTCAAGCCATTGGCTCCAAAATCCATTAGGATATTTTGTTCAAAACCTTAAAGATATGTTTTTAGATGCCTTTACCAGAACCAGCATAGTACATGTTTTGTCCTTTCCCTCATGTCTTGGCACACTGGGGAATGTAACCATCCAAACAGTAGTTCTTGGTCTCCTTACGATCCCTGGCTTACAGGTATCCGGTTTCCAAATAATGCAAGTTTATACATGTTCTCTGTTCTGCTATGGAATGGTATTTATAATTCCAGCTTTATCACTTCTGATCTGTTCTGGGACCTGTCACATGACCTATGTTACTTTTATGGGCTGCCAGCAGAAAAGTGTTGTAGATAGGGATTTCTTTTCAAAGTTGCTTCAACATGATATATGGTATTTCACATCTGCCAGTTGATGCTATGGGGAGGAAGAAGATTTTGAACTTCAAGTAAAAGTGCTTACAATAAAATATGGCAGGTTTCTACAGTCAGGAAATCAAAAATGTTACATTGGCATGGATCTTCCATGCCTTAGCTTCTGTTATGAACTTAGTCAAGATATATCTTTTCCCTTGCAGTGCAGTCAAGCCACAGATACTGAATAAAAACTTGTGCATTAATTGTTGTATTATAGATTTGTGAGAATCAGCATAAGGGTTGAGGAAAATTCTCGTTAGCTGAATAGAATTTTTAATTCTATTAGAAGTTTCTTTTGCTGTCAAATTCTTTATTGTCCTCTTTATTGCTTGAAGGTGAAGGAAACTAATTAGAGTACTTACAGTAAAGATTAAAAGGTACAGTACCTAACATCTGCCAGTTAAAACTCTTCCTGCAGATTTCCTTAATTTGAGTAATATGATTTTGTGAAGAGCATTTGTGCTCTTCTTTTTCCTACTGCACCTAAGCGTTAGGTGCAGTAGGAAAAAAAAACCCAAAAAGGAATTAGATAAAGTATTTGCTTTTAATGTAGTAGAAAACCCTGTAATCTGAGATGCTAATCTTATTTCTTGTTTTAGTGATACTGATAAAAGAGGCTTGTATTCTGTACTTAAAGCAGAAAGACCAAATTAAGTGTGATGCAGAAGCTTCTGAATGTGTGTTACAGGGTGCAGTAGGTCACAGTTGCACCATGCACTGCATGTTGGTGCAACTCCCAACTGTTTTCTCCTTGCCTTCATTGTGTACTACTTGCTCTTGTGTCATTGTCCAATTCTTCCTGTTGTGGAAAGGGAATCAGACTGTGTTGTGGTGGAGGCAGAGAATAGGCATCCCTGTCTTGCAGGCTGTATACTGTACACAGCATTCTGTAGTATCTCTTGCACAAGTTAGTGTGTTGTTCTGTTATCTAGGGGTGTTGTATTGCATCTAGCTGTCCTTGCACTAGGTGATAGGAGAAATATTACTGAGTCACTGGATGGTGTGGTCCCCCTTCCTGTCAGATGGGGGGGGTGTCTCTTCCCCCAGGTGTCCCTTTCCATACCTGGTTCGGTGGTCTGTCCCACGGGTGGCCCCTCCCCATTGGCATCCCATTGGCCACGGTTCTCTTTTCCCACCGCCTCTCCCCTGGGCACAAAACCCCACAGCAAGGGGACCGCGCCCTCTTTTCTACTTGGGTGGTCGTACCACCTGGGTGTCCTGTCGCAAGCCAATAAACGGATACCTACACCCACGTGGAGAAAGAGCGCTCCTCATCTTTTGTCCTTCGTCTGTGCTGATTCCGTGCTGGGCTTGAGTTTGGGCTGGCCGGATTGGACTCATCTAAGCCCAGAAACCTGCGGAACGCAGCATAGGGGAGCAGAATTTATTGTGTCTATGACATGGGTGAGGCACTCTGTCTCAAGCTTCTCTTCAGTTGTGGAAATGTGAGCCAGCTAAAGGTCTGTAATTGGCTATTAGAATTTTTTGTGCATTTTTAATTCTCTTAGGAGCTGTCTATTTACAGAAGATAACTCAAGTGTTCTCATTGTTTGACTTCTGGCACATCTTAAAAACTTATGTCTGACATTGAGCAAATTAATGTAAAACACATTGAAGGTGTGTGTGTGTATGCATGTGCATACTTTGTGTGAATATGAAGAATTTGTGTAACAGGAGGTGTTCCAGCTTTAGTGTCAACTTTCCTTATATGGATTTAAAAAAAAGTTTAAACACTTGTGGTGTTTTTTCTGTTGTTAAGAGATATGATTCATATGCAGTGTCCCCTTATTGGAAAATCAATACATTTGGAAAGAGATGCCCTTTGTTGTGACTATTTTCAACCTTTGTTCTCCAGCTTAGTCTTTTCCTTTTTTCTGCTAATGATTTGCTGTACAATAGCAGGCCATTCTGAGGTGATGAACACTTAAGGTCATACAGTTCACTGTTAGTCCAACAATTTAAAAAATACCCCATACCAATAATAAGATAATTGTGTTAATTAAAAAGTTTCCTACTGGGTTTGTTTCTGCCAAAATTATACCCTTTGGTATAATTGTGTATTTCTTGGACCTTAAAAAAAAGTTAGAAAGAAAGTTGGGAATTACCATCCTGTGAGCCTCAACTCTGTGCATGGGAAGGTCATGGAGAGCCGGGGGGTGATTTGAGACTGCCAGTACAGATTGACCAAGGGTGTGTCCTGACTGACCAACCCAATGGCCTTCTGTGATGGAGTGACTTCACCAATGAATAAGGGAAGGCCTGTGAGTATCATCTCTCTGAACTTGTGTAAGGCCTTTGACACAGCCCCCCATAACATTTGTCTAAATTGCTGACCTACAGATATGATGGACAAACTGTTCAGTGGAGGAGGTGTTGGTTGGATGGTCAATGTTTCCATGTCCTCATGGTGATAAGTAATGAATGGTGTCCCTCAGGGGCCCGTATTGTGAACAGGACTGTGTTACAGTTTAATGACATAGATAAGGGATGGAGTACACCCTGTGCAAACTTGCTGAGGGTGCATGGAGCTGAGAAGTGTGGTGACACACCTGAGGGATGTCATCCAAAGGGACCTGAACAAGCTTCAGGAGTGAGCCCATGGGAGCTTCATGAGCTTCAACAATGCCAAGTGCAAGATGTTGCACCTAGGCTGGGGCAAGCCCCAGTATCAATACAGGATGAAGGCATCAGAAACATCCCTGTGGAGAACCGCTTGGAGATGCTGGTGGATGAAAAGTTGGACAAAAGCTGGCAATGTGCACCTGCAGCCTGAAAAGTCAGTTGTATCCCAGGGTGCATCAAAAGAACCATGTCGAGTAGGTTGTGGGAGTTGATTCTGCCCCCCAGAGGTCTCCTCTCCACTTGAAGTACGACATCCAGCCCTGCAGTCTTCAACACAGGAAAGACTTAGAGCGGCTCTGGAGCAAGGCTAGAGGAGAGCCACAAAAATGGTAAAAATGATGGAACTCCTCTTCTAAAGGGAAAGGCAGAGAGAGTTGGGTTTGCTCAGTCTGGAGAAGAGGAGACTTCAGTGACGCCTGTTTGAAGTCTTTCAGTACTTAACTTTTTGGCAGGGCCTGTTGCAATAGGATGAGAGGTAATGGCTTAAAACTAAGGCTTGGTTTAGGTGAGCTATAAGGAAGAAGTTTTTTACGAAGTATAGTTAAACACTGGAATGAGTTTTTCATAGACAGGTAGTACATGCCCCATTCTGTAAACATTCAAGGTCAGATATGACGGAGCTCTGAGATACCTGCTCGAGTTGAAGAGTGTCTGATCATTGCAGGGGAGTTTGATCTTTAATGGTCCACTCCAACCCAAACTGTTCTATGACTCTGTGATCTTCTTAGTGCTCAGTCAGACACTAGCGATGTCACCAACTTTATAGTCCACTCACGTCATACATTCTGGAAGAAAGACTCCTTGAGAAGGAGACTGTAGCATTCTGCACCATTATTATTTTACAGGTTACCTTTGTACTGTTGATCCTAATTATGCCAAATAATTTTGTCAAAAATGCATGTTGTTGATCTTCTAGTCTCACCATTAAAAGTCATCTTTATATTCCTGCATGTAAGTAGTTTGTGGCCATGCTAAAGTTGAGGAAACATTCAGGTTTGCTTGGAGGCCAAACCTGTGTTTTCCTGTGAAGATTTTAAAGCAATGTGAAACCTTCCTTTTGTTCATGCAGAAAAAATAGAAAAAGTCTGTTACTTCTCCCAGTAGTTCTGTGTTGCTTTTCTTTTATTCAATTAATGAATGAACAAAGGGATAAAAGAAATTACCTTTCAAAAGGTTCTTCCTAATTAGAATTATTATTTTGCACATTTTCACATTATGTAAGTGTCATATTGTGACAGAGCTTATATCTAAGGAGGAAACTTGTCTTTGGCAGAAGACGTGACAACATATGTTTGTTTCTTAGATGTTCCTTTTCTTCACAAGATTAAGGCCACAAACAAATGTTACAATGATTCTGGCAGTGAGACTGGTAAGCAGGAGATAGTTTAGGAAAACAGGATTCTGCAAGAGGGCATGCAGTTTAACTTGCAGGCTGTTTAGAGTAGTGCTGTGTGCTAGAGCAACATTGACTTAAAACAAGGAGCAGTGCAAGTCAGTATGGGCACAGGGGTTTTGAAGTGGAGGACAGTGACTCTGTGTTAAGGTAGTTAAGAAATTATTTTTCATTTCTCTGATTTAAACACATTTGTGTTTTTCTGTGTGAGATTCTCATCACCTTTTGTTTGATTCTTTCTAATGTTTAATGTTGATTGTAGCCCTGTTAAGCTTCAAGGAACGAGTTGTTCTTGATGGCCTGCCGTGACCATAGCTGAATTCAGCCATGCATCATCTCATTTATAATTTCATCATTGTTCAGTCTCAGACTTATTTGCTTTTCTGTCTCTCTGATTCAGGAAAGAGGGTAGCAGTCAGGAGACTAGACCTGTGACTTGTGTTGCAAATAATTCGCATAAGAGAATCAGTAGTAATTTTCAGATATTTGCTTCTCAGACAGTTGAAGCATACAGCACTCATTATCTTCTCCTTTACACATTAAGATAAGTGTCATGGTTGACTGGTGGGTGCAGAACTGATGGAACCTGTGCAGAAATCACTTTTCCTCTACTTTTGTGTGGATGCTTGTAAAATGCAGCACCCTGCTCAATTTACAGACGTATATTTACTGTGTTTGAAGGTGAACTGAGAAATACCAGACTGTATCTCATTTGCTGATTGATGTGTGTGTTTTGTGTCTGTAACTGGAGTGTGTCATGTATGGTTTCTAAAAGTGATTTTTCAATTCCTTTCTCTAGAGTCCATAAGTGTATTGAGTGATGCTCTAAGTCAGATAGAATCCCAAGGGAATATTTCTATGAATTCAACAAGCTCTGGATCAGTGGTCTCTTCTTCTGTTGACATAGTAAGTACATCTGTTCTACCAGATGCACTCAAAGCTGGGTGAAAACCTTGAGCAGAGAGACCAGTGTTGTTGCCCAGCTTGTACTCTGGCTTGCTGTCTGCAAAAAAGAAAGGTGGGGTTTAAAATGTGATGTGAGAAAGCAGAATGAAAACCTCTCCAGACTCCAGTTTCTTGTTTTTCCTATTGATGATAGGAAAACTTAGGGCTGAATAGACTGGATGATGTAGAATCTAAGTGCTTGTAAGTTCTGTTAAGCATCTCTAATTAGGGTATTATTCAGAAAAGCAACAGAGGTTGGGTGTTGTTGGGCAGTGTCATTTTGCTCTGGCTCCTTCTCTATAGATAATTTTTCCTCATTTCAGTCTTATTATGGTGTTAATTATTTCAATTGTGGTTTGTTTTTGAAAAAATCTTATGCATTGATGACAGTGCAGTTATATCAAGTTATGCCATTTATTCTTGAGGTAGATTGCTTGAAGCAAGGTATAATGCCTTGCATTTGGGTTGCTTGTATTGCAATGAATACAGTAATATTTTATGGTGTATTTATTACTCATACTTTGTGTTTATATGACGTAAAGAAAATCCTCAGGCATCAGGCTTGATAGAAGAATTACAGAAAGAATGCAAATTCAATATTAATTGGTTTTGATTTTTATTTTATGCTGACTTCTTATTTCCAGGCAAGCATTGTTGGCCGTAAATTGGGTACCAACGTGTATAAATATAGTCACTTGGAGCCTATTCTATATGCACTTGGTGTGGGAATGTCAACTAAGGATCCAGACCACCTAAAATTTCTCTTTGAAGGAAGTGAAGAGTTCTGCTGTTTACCCAGCTTTGGAGTAATTCCTGCTCAGACGTCGATGTTTGATGGTGTTCCTTCTCTTTCAGGACTAAATATTGATCTTGCAAGGGTATGGAAGAGTAAAGTAGCTAATTTTCCTTGTGTGTCAGATAACTGAAAGGTGACTTCAGTTAGTATTTTTGTAATATTGTTAAGTTCCTTTTGTTCTAGAAATTAAAAATTCAGTGGTTTGTATTCTTACATCCTAAGAAATTATTCATTTACTTCACTTGTATAATGCATTTTCCTATAATGAGATGTATGATGAATTTGATATTCAATTTTACTTTGTGTTCGCTGCTCTTTTTTTAAACCATAAAAGCTTAAAACTTCATTTGAAAACATTTTGGGGATGAAATTATAAAAACAAAAGAATAAAACTTGGGGTTTTTAAAATTTGTTTGCTCTGGACACTTTCTAAAATAGCTGTGTATTGACTTGGGGGAGAAAGCAATCTAGTGATTGTAATTACGGCACTGTCTTTCTTTACATAGATGCTGCATGGTGAGCAATATCTGGAGCTTTATAAACCATTACCAACTTCAGGTCAGTCCTTCTGTGTTGATGTGTTTTTCACTATGACAACAGTTCCTGTAGCCATATTGTAAATGGAAGTAGGGAAGCTTTGTTTCAAACTGTAGTACTGCATACCCTTTTTACTAGGAGTGGGGGAAAAGAGGCAACCTGTTGTGTTCTTGAAGGAATTCTGAAACTGTGTTTTTGAGATCATGTGTTGCTTTTCTACAGTATACTTAGTAAAGTTTGCATCATCTTTGATGCCATAAGCAAATGCACTACATACCTGTGGATTATTCATCTAATTTGATACTAACTACCAAAACTTTAAGATATTTCAATAAGGTTGTATCATAAAAATTTTGGGATGTTTGCCTAAGAATTCTTCAGCATTGATTGTGTCTGTGTGCCTGTAAGAGGATAAGATTTAAACTACGTATGTAAAAAAACAAATGGACATCCTAATGAGGAAGCTAATAACAATTACTTTTCTTTCTGTCAAAATTCTTAAGGCATGAGTTACTGCAGTAGCAAATTCTTTTCAGAGATGGCTGAGTTTTCCCAGATTACATTATCTGAGAGTTACTTGTTACATTAATTCAGGATATGCATGTGTCTGGATTTCCTCACTGGTAGTTTATAAAAATTAAATTTTTGAGATTGTAGAAAAAAAAATAAATTGCAAGCTGCAAGTAAATGGCAGATTTTTTTTGTTGAAACAAAAAAAAATCTGAAAATTATATTTAATACAAAGAAGTCTGATGATTAGTAATGAATTGCCAGGACTTCATAAAGGTTTTTGGTTTTGCATTCTGTAGGTTGATTTATAAACACATGTGTGTCTCTAAAGTGGTAACCTCTATGACAAATTTCAGAGACTCCTATGCCCAGGCTCTGAGCTGAGCTTCTCTTCTGTAGGACTGTGGATACCTCAGCCCTTCTGAAGTCTGTGGACAGTTCTTAAATGATTTGATCTATCTTTGAAGATAGCAATATGTTTGAGTCTTAAGAGTGATGTGTTTGGCTCTGAATACATGAACTACAGCAAAATTTTATTTTAAAAAAACCCCGGAAGTTATAAAAAGACCCCAAGCTAAACAACACTCAGATCTTCAAACCAAAATTTGCAAAGATTCCCAGACGCTGTTGTTATAGTCAGGACGATTGTAATTAATATGACTTTTACAATGCTTATGATGATGTTGATAATAAGAATTACAGTAATAATAATAATGACAGCAACAATAATGATAGTAGTAGGTAAGGAAGTTAGTAAGTAAGATAGTTAATAAGGAAGTGTAAAGGGTGATCTATGGGCTTTGTTCCTGAAGCAAAACCTTACAATGTGTCTATGTTCTATTCTTACAGGAGAATTAAGGTCAGTTGCAACTGTTGCAGATATTCTGGACAAAGGATCCGGAGCAGTCTTGCTAATAGATGGTAAAACGTTTTATGGCTTTTGATGGGGGTGCAGTTACATTTATTAGGCTTCATTTTTAACTAGCTATACCAATAACTGCCAGCCCTTCCACGGGGGAGACTTTTAGTTTATTAAATCTCAGTGAGATGTGGCAGTGTAATTGTTCTTGGTCAGTTAACCTACTGAATTAGAAACACTTTCTCCCTGTGTAGGTAGAACAATGCACCATGCAAACAGATCAAAGTGTAATTGTTCTTGGGTAGTTAGCATACTGAAATAAGAACAATTTCTTCCTGTGTAGGTAGAATAATGCAGTATGCAAACAAATCAAAGTTTTTAACAATAATAGTATTTCCTCCTGCCTGAAGGTAGCCAGTTTATATTCTGCTACCCCACAGGAAGGGGGTACATGTCTGCATGTTTGTATGTGTTTTGTGGGTGATTTTGAAAAGGTTAATCATGTCATTATGTTATGTAGACCCATCTGCAAAGCATCAATCTTTAGGAGCGTATCCTGCATTCCTTTTATGTGTCTGCATTATTTTATTCTAAACAAAACCCATTTGGTTCCTTTTAAATCCAAGTTAGAGGATGAGAATGTTTCCAGAAATTGATAACTTGCAGTTTCCAGAATCTTACTCTCCTTAGGTGTGATTATGCCAAGGTCCTTTGGGAAATTAGAAAGAGTAGGTTTATAGACTGTGGCTCTCTAAACACTGTTGACCTTTTATTCCTTCAGTGGTCAGATAAAATTGTAAAAGGTTTTTTACTGACCATTCCTCATAGCTGTGTTTTGTTTTCATACTGGGCTAATATGAAGCCTGTTTATTCCTGCAACATGCAAAAGTTCTTTTTGTGACCAGAGTCTATGGTTTTTAAATTTCTTCTAGAACTGGAAATTAACATTATTAACAAAACAGTTCTGTGAATTCCAGTCTGAGGTGTAAGGGAGTGAAATAGCTATGAACCGCAGTAGGAAGCTGAATCTCAGTTCAGTGTAAGAAGTCTAACTTCTTCAAAAGAAGAAATAGGTGACCTTGAACTCTGGAACTCTTCTCATACAAGGTGCTAGTACCACTTTTTGTATGAGTTCATAATCTGTTTAACACATTGGGTATTCTCAGTAGCTTTTAATACATCATATTTTATGGTACAATTCTTTAAATAAATTAATACAGTCTGAGATGCTGAGATAAATATAATTTCAGTTCTGTGTTGTCAAATTTTTTTAGCACTTCGAATATTGTCACAGTTTTGATAGCTCATTTTTTAATTTTAATTTTAATGCTTTTAAATAGATAAATGTAATTTATTTGAAACATATCATTAGTCTTCCCTACTAGGAAAGTGACTTGCAACAGTGCAGTGTGAAAGTGTGACCACTGTCAGTTGTTAAAATGAGCTTTGTCAAGTTTCCATCTGAACTTGTCTCTTGTAACAACACATGCTAGTTGCATGAAAAAGGACATTGAAGACAATATATGACCTTCCTCTTCTTTGTCTTTCAGTGAACACCTATTGTGGAAAGGACCTCGTGTGTTATAATCAGTTCTCTTTGTTTTTTGTTGGAGCTGGAGGATTTGGTGGGAAACGAACATCAGAAAAGGCCAAGGTAGATCCACACATATCCCTATTAAAAAAACTCCACCAAACACATAAAGAGTTCTGTCAGCACTGCAAGAAAAATACTAGCTATATGAACTAGGAAGTATAAACCAGCATTTAAGCAGTATGGCTGAGCAAACTCAGATGGAATTTAAATACTTCTTTTCACTGCAGAGCCTGAGTGAAAAGGTATTGTTCAGGTCTTGGGAAACCAGTGGTTTTGTTTTGAGAGTTAGAGAGAAAAATGAATTGATAAACATTACAGAGACGAAATACTCCTACGCTGAAATATTTGAAATGGTAGAATATCCTAACGGGAAGCAGTATTAGGGTTGAGCTTGCAGTTTCTAGAAAAGATCTCTAGGTGTAGCTCTTTCTAAATCTTTGTGTTGGTATGGAAGAGGCTTGGAAAGCATAAAGAGGAAAAGAGAAGTAGCATTATAGTTTGGAGCTGAACTTTGCTGTTTTCAGAGAGTTAGCAGTTAGCAAACATTGTCACATGAACACAGAATGTGTATGTCAAAATGCTTGAGGTAGCTATTTGGGTGCCTGATGTTATCCCCTTCAATGCTGTGTTTGAGGCAGTGTCAGCTGTGACTTCATGTTGTTAGGCACTACAGTAATAAACAGTTGAATGAGAAAGTATGTTAAACTCAGTGGTTTTGAACATTAATAATGAAATACCTAGGTTTCAAGCGTCTGAAATAGTGTAGGTTATGTTCTTTGGGATTTTTGCATGTAAACTTACTTTTTTTTTACTTAAACCGGTATCAATTATATAGAAGTTTTACAATATATAAACTTCACAAATCAGGTACTGAAATGCCTACTGCTTTAAAGAGCCTCTCTGTGGTATAGAAAAATCACAGGAAATTGTTGTAGACAGTGTATTGAAGTCTTTGAAGGAGCCCTTAATTGTTCTGCAATCACATTTTGTAAGCAGTGCATGTAAAAAATCCAGTGGTTCAAGGCGAACCTATTGTGATGACATCAGTGAGTCCAGTGTAGTGCTTTGGCACTTCTTAGTTAAACATTCCGTTCAGGCAAATGCTGTTTTTTCACTCTATTTAGTGAAGTGTGAGAATGTTGTATACATTATTTTACATTTTAACATTTGAAGAAGACTGTTTCAGGCAGCTCCTTCCCGTGATTAAAAAAATCCCCCAAATGTAGTCTAATTAAGACAAAAATACAGCAATTTCAACAGAGGCATCAGCATGCAAGAGGCTAGTTTTCCAATGGTGAATTTTCCTGCTTTTTCCTTGCAGACCTTCCCAATTAAAAAGGGTTTCATGCCCCTCTGTGAAAAAAGAAATCCCAAGCTGAGCAGACATATGTTTTAGTGTGTCTTTTTGTCACTTAACACTTTTATTGTAATTGAAAATTATATTGGAAATTAAGAGGAGCAGATTTCCAGGTTGAGGTCTGTGGTGAGCAGTGTGTTGTGTGAGTCGTGTGTGTCTCCTCTTGAGTTGAGGGTTTCTTGACCTGTGGGTAGAGGGGTTTCGTTGATTATTCGCATGTTGGCTGGTTTTAATGACTTAGTAGGTAAAGCTGAGTTTCTTTAAATGAGCTTGAAATAGATTGGCAGTCATGCTTGTTTTGAGAGCACGTTCAGGAAATGTTCTTGTTATCAAGCTGATTGTTTAGGTCCACTGTGATTCTGTGAAGTGACAAGAGGAGTGCTTATCAAATCTTCCACCCAAGGTGTGGACTTGCTCTGTGTTAATAAACAGGGAAGAGCCTTTGCTTTTATTAGACATGAAACTACAAAGCACTTGGTTTCTTTTTATTTCTCTTTGCTTTGGTGAACACCTTACACAAATTAAGATAAGTGAAATTACTACAGGTGAGAATCAGTTTGCTTCCTTTCATTTTAGAGCTTATGCTAGTTTCTTTCTGGACTTTTTTGTTTGTTTTGAAAATACAAGGACTAGAGGAAAAGAAATTATTTCAGCTAGTATTGGTTATGGTGTACTTTATGTTTGTTATGATCTAAGATGTTCTCTGTCAGTCTGTTGGTAAGATTTATGTCTTGGAAACTGAACTATGAAGCTGTAGATTGCACAAGGAACAGCTTTTTTGCAGTGAAGTGGAGCTTAATATGCAGCATGTAATTGCAAAATAAAAAAGTGAAAGAAAAAAGTGTAAAACAAAAAGGCACTGGAAGCTCATAAAGGTGAAAAGTAATGAAGCAGAGTCCACACCTGAGGTAGTAAATTATTTTGTTCTTCATTGTACTTCTAAAAGTATTATTTTAAAAGCTTCATTTTTGTTTATGTGTTCCAAAGCATTTTACTGTTCTGTGAGACAGCTATTTTTTTCTGTGTGAATAATTCTTCCTTGGCTTTTTTGGATAATTTGGAAGAAATGTTATCAAACACATCAGATGAATCCTGTAACTGTAGGCAGGATCTGATACCTCAGAATCACTATTTCTGTAAGGCTAACCTTGATGAGTGATGTTTTCTGGACGAAGTATCTTTTTCAATTTGTCTATAAATGTAGAAAGGTAAGGAGGAAACTTACCAGTTTGGTAAAAATTGTTTCTTTTTATACATAACTGGTATATTCTGGTGTTAGGTATGGATAAAAGATTTTTGCTGTGAAATACTAATAATACTGTTTCTTGTGCTTTAGTTAACAGCAGTTCCACCCCAGAGACCCCCTGATGCTGTAATTTCTGATGTTACAACAGCTGATCAGGTAAAGCTGTGTGTTCTTTTAGTGTGGAAATCTTTGTTTTGTTTGGAGAAAGGAGTGCTAAATGGTGTTAACTAATAGTTTAGGTTTTCTCATATACCTCAGGCATTTATACTTGCTTATTTATGTTTATGTGTGTATATATATGTGTGTGTATCTATGTGTAAAGCTAAAATTTCTTCTAGCTTATGTCAATGTACTGTGTAAAACACTCTTTTCTTAAGACTGATGAAATTTTATAATTGTTTATTACAAATTTTGTATAGAAGGAGGAGATTAATATTTGTACTCTGTTGTACTTTCGAAAAGAAGGTTCAGGCTTCCTGAAATTTACACCACATGGTGCAAACAAACACATTGTGACCAAAAAAAGAATTGCTTGTGGCTCACAGTTTTGAAAAAGGCAAATTTGCGTAGTAGGAAGAGTCAAGGGAAACCTGAAACACTGACAGACACTGTCCGGATAGGTTTCTGTTTGTCCGCATCCCCACTGGTTCACAGGCACCTGCTTTCCCGAGGCAGAAACCTGTGCAAAGAAATATAGCCTCCTCTCATGGTAAACCTGCAGGTGACAGACAACCAAGAAAGGAAAATCTGGAGCTACCAACATTAGGACACGGAGTGCTGTTTCCAAAATCAACTTAGTCATGGCAGATGGCTGTAGCTTTGGAAGATGGAATTAAAATGTTGAATATTAGCTGAACTGTGCTAATTGCAATATCTGCTTAGCCTCTCTCTGATTATATGTGGAATAATTAAGTTTCATCCAGCTGATTTTTATGCTTGAAGTCCAAGTTAGCCCTCCCCACTTCAACTGGGAAAGAGCGCCAAGATCAGCAGTTTTGTTTATGTCACTGATGTACTGGCTGCATCCCAAAATTCACAGCATTGGTCTAGGAGGTACAGGTGTCCTATTCTTCTCAATAGGCTTCATTCAGAATTGGCAAGGTGAACGAAAGAGTGCCAAGATCAGCAGTTTTGTTTATGTCACTGATGTACTGGCTGCATCCCAAAATTCACAGCATTGGTCTAGGAGGTACAGGTGTCCTATTCTTCTCAATAGGCTTCATTCAGAATTGGCAAGGTGAACAAGGAGCGGGGAATGGTGAGGGAGTACTTTTCTCCTGGCAGGTGGCTAAATGTGGTGGAAGGTGCTTTCTAGCAGCTGACCCTTTATTAGATGAGATATAGCATCCCTAAAGGTTCAGTATTTAGAATTATTTATTTTGAATGTTGGAAAGATTCTCCGCTGCATGATTATATTGGAATTGATTCCAGGCTCATCAATTTTCACATGGTATTTATGATTGCCTTTTTCATATGGTTGTTTTAGTTTCTGAGCCTTAAACCCATATGTCTAGAATTGTTATTGTGCACAAAATACTCGAAGTTCATGGGATAAAAGATAGTAATAAAACACTATAACACAGAAGTTGGGAAACTTGCTGTTGCAAAATTGATTCTGGGAAATAAAAGAAATAGCAGGGAGTAGCTACTTCACTTGCTTTTTTTAAAGATCTACTCTGACAGGTGGTAATTCTCTATAAAGAGAATTATTCTCTAGTTAGAGGAGCCACAGCCAGTGGACTTTGATAATCACAAGAAGGCTTCTGTACCAAATTATTCAGTAGCATTTGTGTTTCAGTGATGATGACAGGATGGGTACAGGAAAGGGGAACATGTAGCACTTGGGAACTTTATGTATAGATACAGACTTTCATGGGAAGGACAGCTTGAGAAAATGTTTTACATTTACCAAGATTTTACATTTATGTGTCTGTGGAATGACATATAACTGCCCAAAATCTTCTTTAAAAAACAGACGCTGGCACACAAACTGCTTGGAAATTTCTGAATGTCTTAGTGTTTAAATGAAAAGTGTGTTGGCAGAAATGACTGTTGCTATTCAACCACTAAAGTGGTACAGAGTATAAAACAGACTGGAAGAGTCAGTTTGCAGGTGGCGTTTGATTTAACTTAAACTGTACTTAGGGCCAGTGATAGTTGTGACACTCAAGTTTTGTGTTACCATAATTTCATGGCTAAGCTGCTCTTCATAACTAGCATTTTTTCCCTTTTCATATCATGATTGTGTAGTAAACCACCTGATAAATAGACTTCCATACATAATTTAGAAACATTTACACACCTGTCTTTTACTGAAGATGACAACTGTGGTTACCTTGAAAGTTTATTCAGTTCTAACTCTACTGCAGTGGGTTTTTTCCAAGAGGAAGAATGTTGCAGACCAGATGAAGCACGGCTTAGTGAGGAGGACACTGGGAATGGAGGCCTAAATAACTGTTTCTGCCCATTGCTGTGTGTTCAGCAGAAGAGAGGGTACAGCCACCTACCGTTTCTTGACAAGTCTTTGTGCTGTGTGACCGTTGGCAGAATGAAGTAATCCTTTTGGTTGGTCGTATCAATGACTAATAGCAAGAGATATAATATATGTTTATCCCTCCCCATTTCGGAGAAGTTCTTTAAATTCCATCCAGTGCTTATGAGTTGCAGTACCATGATATAAGCTGCTTAAAGGTAAAAGTGGCTAAGAAAAATTTATAAGTATCGGGTCTTCTAAAAGCCTTTAAAGCTTAAAATTGCATCTTCCTGAGGAAGGACATAAAATATTTCTTCTATTCATGAATTTTTCTGCAAAGAACTAGATAACAATTTTTGCATCTTGCCCTGTAGAGATGTGCATGTGTGATGGTATTTTTCTAGCTTGTTCTCTCTCTGTAACCTGAACTTTACTAGACACACTGCCATAAGTCTTTTGAATTAAATAGACCTTCTGACAGAAGATCAGGGTGTCTAGAGGGTGTTTGACTATTAGCCATTAGCAAGGAATGGATCATTCAATTTCAACCCTATAGGGAATATTTAATGTAGTTACAGACCTTTTGTCCTGATAGTTTTCAAACTGGGTGCTTAAATTAATCAATCAAACTGATTTTGCAGAATAGTTGCTAATGAAATGAAAACTAACAGGCAGCAAATGACCTGTATCTCTGGAGAATCTTGTCTACATATAGCTTTCACTCTCTTCCTAAATGTATGGATTTCTTAGGAACTCATTTTCTGATGACACACAAGGTAAGCTGCAGTGCTTATTTAAAGTGGATAATACCCTAACTAATACAAGTCACTTTTGAGGAAGGAAATGAGTAAGGTGTCTCGAATTTGTTGTGAACTTTCCATGATTTGTTTGTTTGCTCATGGAAAAACTCAGTGTTCTGATATTCTACAAGTTTTCTTCAAAAAAACTGTTCTCTGTCTTCAAGTATCAGAGATAATATTCAGTTCTCTATCTTCAAGTATCAGAAATAGTATTCAGAAATTATACACAGTGTAGTGACAACAAATAAACTGTGTAACAGTATCACACAAGATGAAATTTTTGACCATGTAGTTTCAGTTTTAATGTTCTCTGTTTTCTTTCACCTTTTTCTGAAAGCTAACTGTTTTCTTTGTGATATGGCAAAACTAAAGCTGAAGTATGTGGAGTTTGCAGGACTTCCAAGTTTTTGTTAATGTCAGCTCATTCTAAGAGAACATCTAGTAATTTTACAAAATATTCGCCAGTAGAAAAAGTCTCTTCGCTTGCAACAGTATCATATATTTCTCTAAAGCATTCTCCCACTCTGAATTCTGACTCCGTGCTTGTTGCTTGTATCAGTAGGGAGAAATAGACATGACAAAAAAGTTTAAAAACATTTAACAGGTTTTGAAAAATATGATGTCTCAACATGTAATGCTTTTGAACCAGCTGTGTACATGCAGCCGTGAACCCTTTAAGACTCTGCAATGCAGCATCATGTGAGCTATCACATGTAAATTTCTGCTACAGCTACTTTTCCATGCAGTTTGGAGATGTCAAACACATGGTACTTCTGCTCTGAGGCTTGCAGGGTCAAGCAGTTTGTCCATTCTTACTTTCAAGAATTTTTAAACTCTTCTTTAGAGCTGATGAAGCTGAGCCTAATACTGGTCGGTTAAAGCAGCTTATTTATATCCTGTCATTTTAAACTTGCTTTTTCTTGGAAAACTATGATAGTGTTTTAAGTGTTACAAATATCTAAAAAGATAAAAATTCCAAGTAAAGGTTGTGGGTTTTGTAGTCTTAGTCTGCTTTGTGTGCAGTGTTTTCAGTGATGCTGGCATGAATGGTGTGTTTGTTTCCCTCTTCATCAGGAACTCCTTCTGCATGTGAGGAAAAATCTGTAGGCCTCAATTGAGACAGTGTAGGAAGTCAGTTTTCCTATGTTATTTATTGCAACAAGTTGTATTCTGAGGAGTAATGAGAGGAAAATTATCTTGTGGTTAGAGACTGGTTGGAACTGCAGTAGTTTGACAATGGATTTTCTGTACTTTGGTCTGTGAGCCACTGTCACCCAGATATCCCAAAGCACTCAGGCATGGCTGCTCCTTAATCAGTGACTGGTAGGAGAAGATTAGACTATAGAATTTGGAAGATGGAATTTGGGAGTAGAACTACTAGCCAGAGGATGTCTAAGCATCGCAGGCTGAAATTGAAATCCACAGAGGCTGTGTTCAGAGCTTGTAAACTGTACATCAAAAATGTGAGGTGCTTTAAAAAGCTAGGCCTTCGAATTTTCTCTTGGAGAGCTGGAATATGTTTCTGCTGCTTGACAGTTTCAACCTTTTCTCCTTGTATTTTCTCATCTATAAAGCAAGAATGTTTATACATGTTTGAGGCATTGTAATTGTACAGAGAATGTTTAAAGGAGTGGCATACCGCATGAGATGGTGATTTTTCTGAATGTGATACAGTTAGCAGCATAAAAAAGAGACATATAAGAGACATACACTGTATAAGTGAATATGATTCTTTACTCATTCAGAGATTTTGAGAGAGATTCAGTTAATCATACCTAGACTAATCTAAAAAAACTATGTAAAGCCTTCTGTTCCAGGTATAAATCTAGCATTGATTGACAGTATATGAAGAAATTGCTGGTTTTTAGTGCTTTGGGGTTTTTTTCAAACATACAGTTTCTTTTTGTTTTCTCTGAAAACGGAGAAAATAATTAGCCCCTGTCTTGTTTGAAGTAGTGTTATCAGCGTCCTGTGATTATGACTGCAGGAGTCACCTTCCCTTCCTGAGTCATTCTCAGTCCTGCAGTCCTGCTCACACCGCAGCTACCTGAGTTTAGTTTTTTACTGTGTCAAATTCAGTTAAAATTACAGTTCCTAATGTAACTGGAAGCAGTTGTGAAGACAATTATGCAGAAATCTAATTTGTGGTCAGAGAGTGGACTTTACAATAAAAATGGACTAGGAAGAATTTTGGAATGAAAGAGGAGCATGGGAAGCATTTAATGAATGCATAATGAATTATTAAGCTAACATCTACTGTGAAATGTTTTCTGCCTGTTGCCGGTAGATCCATTATTAGGAGGATATTTATGCCTCTTTATGCCTGCGGATGGTGTGATAAGACCCTTCCAAACCTCTGTGTAGTCAAATGTGAATCCTTACTTGTAGAAAACCATCTTTTATTCTTCAGTCTTCATATCTGTTTTAATCCTAAGCATATGTAAATATTTGTGTTTTTAGACAATTTACGGAATGATGAAGGAAGAAACAGGAAGACCCAACAGATCAATAGCTGGCTCTCAGCCTGGTGTCAGTGGCGTAATTTTGGCTTGATTGATCATGGGTCAGTTTGCACAACAGCAGGCCTGCTGTCAACAGATAGAGTACGCCTGTCTCAAAGACGTAAAAGATCTTTGCAAAGGATTTAGCAGGGCTCATTAAATGAGTTTTAAACTAGATTTGAGGCAGTGAGGGGATAAAACCAGGCTTACTAGAGACAAGCATGAGGGCCGCATGGCAGTATTTGAGGGAAGATGTCTCAGTGGAGATGGAATCCATGTGTCAGCAGAGACAGAGGAGTTATTAATGTGTTAGAAAACATGGAAGCACTTGAGAGCATAGTGTAGGAATTATGTCTTCATACCCACAAAAGTATTCCACCACTAAAAACGGTGGTGGAATCAGTAGCCCAACTGAAGTGTGTCTACACCAATGCGCACAGCATGGGCAACAAACAGGAGCAAATGGAAGCTATTGTGCAACAGGAAAGGTATGACATAGTTCCCAACAAAATATGGTTGTACAACAAGTTCTAATTTATACGCTGTTCTATAAAGACTCTAGTATAGCATTGCCTAAAGGTGTGTGAATTTAAGTGGATTTCAGGCAATAGCACAAAAGAGCCTCCTGAGAGATTTGGTGATTTTTTTTTCTATTTATAGCATAAATAATTTGCTGCATGATAGAGAAAATGATGTTATGCAGGTTCACAAATATGGACAGCATGACAGAAGAAAAAGTACTAAACGAGAAAGGATGATAGAAATGAAACAAAGGGATGAGAAGTCTATGCTAAGATTTGATAACCTTTCTGTCATTTGTTCAGAAGCTTGTGTGCAGAAATGGTACTTATTGTCTAGTAAGTGTTTGTAATAGTAATTACTTTGAAAGTTTGTTATTAATGTCAAGTTTTATATAACCCCCCAGTCCTTTGTGTTTATTCTTGTTGGGAAGATCAGAATATAATTGTTTAATCATGGCAATTTTGACAAACATTTGAGAGCTTGGATTAGGGTAGAGTTTTGTGTATTAAGGTAATAGAAGGTACAAGTCTGGCAGTCAATTTCTTTCAACAAGTCTACATTACCTACTGACTTTGTTTCCTCCCCATGTCTATACCTGTCTTAGTAAAGGCTTGTAAAAATTTTTAACCCATTTGAAGTTCCCCAAAATGAAGAAATGTTTTTTTAATTGAGAGGCATTGTTAAGGGAAAGTCTTCTTGAATATTTGTCATGCTAATGTTTTGTGAAGTCTCTGTTGGAATACATAAGTTCATGCTAAATTTGAAAAACATTTGATATGGACAAACAGAAAATGCATGAATAGTGAAGGGTGGGGAAGTTTTATGTACAGTGAATTACTTAAGTACTGTGCTAAATTTGAGTTTTTGAAACAACAACACTGCCATTTTAACTGGAAATTTTCACTGTTCTTAATGTGAATGAGAGCCCATTGGCACATGCAGATGAGATCGTATATGTTTTCTTCACAAGATGGCTTGACTGGTGTTTGTCTTAAATAATCTGTAAAAGCATACATATGTACATGTCCATGTTCATACATACATATATTCATATATACACACCTTTACTTTGTAAGGTAAGCCTTTAGGTAGAGGTATTTTTCTGCCCAGTTAGAAGGGAAAATACGTGGATAGTTGGCTTCCTTTTTCATCAGCTTTATCACTGACCTTTATTACGGTCTGCAGGAAGACTGAAAAATTGGCACTGACAGGCTTGATATCGCCTTTTCTTTTGTGATCTGTCAGAATTCCTAAATTGTTAGGAAATGAGACTTGACAGTTTGTGTTATTAACTGGAGAACAATTTAACCATATTATGACTGACTTCAATCTAATGCTTTATATCAATTGATTCTTGTAATCTTTCAAGGATGCATCTTTGGTTGGTTGCTTGGGTTTTTGTTTTCTTTTTCCCCCCTGTCCTCCAGAATGCTGTCACTTAAGAAATGTCCTTACTGGAGGAATATAGAAAGTAGAGCCAACAAGGCATTAAAGCAGTTCTGTTTTAATGTTGACTGTAGTTTTTATAATGAAGATTTACTAAAGATTCTGGTAAATACAATATGTTGGCAGACCTAATTTGGCTGCACTGAATCTGAAAAAAACCTACTGTAACTGTTATATTCAGTTCTGCCTGTGTTTTTTCCAGCTGTGACCAGTGTCACTGTTATTATTGAAAATACAAAAAGACAAGTATCATTTGCCAGATTAATACGTCAGAATTTTAGTTAAATACATTGACCACATTTAATTCTCTGAACCCAGTTGTTTTCTAACTGCTACATTTATTTTGTTAGCAAAGTGCAAGTATTTTTTACTACAGTAAATTTGAAAACCATTTGGTACAAGTATTGTCTCCCAAGTAGTGCTTATTATCACCCTAAATAAATAGTTAGTTCTTATTACAGTTTTAGTAAGCAACAGCTGCATAGCTAGATTTGAGATTTGGGCTTAACACAGAAATTTGTATTTTTTCTTACGATCCATAAATTGAATTTTCCAGTACTGCAACTAAATGATATTTAGCTAGAATTAAAATTTATTGCAACAGCTCTTCTGTGAAAACAGCCTCCTGACAGCTTTTGTAAAAATCCAGATTAATTGAAGAATGACAATAAGACCCTAGAATTTTAATTTAGCTATGAAGTCACTCAATTATTTAATAAGTTAGTATCTGGCAAATTTTTTCTTGAGTAGCAATTTGCTGTTAGATTTCAGAATCTTTTGAAAGAAAACTTGAGTAATGAAGGGAGATAGCCTATTTCATAGAATTCTGTTGAAGAATTCTCTTTAGATTTTCAGATTTAAATTTACTTGTGTGAAAAGAAAGTATGGGTCTATCTCTCACTAAAAATGTCTTTCATAGTGTTATAACTTTTACATATTCAGGAAATTATTTGCCCTCTCTTTGGTCTTTTTCAGGATCCTGAACACAGACCCAGCTGAACTTCAGTCTTACACTAGTATTAAATTTCCAGTTTTCATTATTTTCCCAAGAAATTATACAATTAATTAGAAGATAATTTAAAAAAACCCAGTTACAATAAATACACATTTTGGCAAAGATAAAACTACAGTTAGAAATTCCAGATCTGCTGTTGTCTTTTTTTTCTGAAAGCAAAAGTGTTTTAAAACCAGTAAACAAATATGTAAACAGCCACGGAGAGGTATTAACTTACTGTTTGCCTTTCTAAGGTTTGCATACTAATGCTATGGTGCAGTTTATGATTTTCTTCTTGCTGTTTTTAGTGTCTGGTTCCACCTCTCAAGAAAGCAGAGACAAGGTCTTTACATTCCAACTTAACTCAGGCTCAAAACACTTGCTGTATCAATGAAAATTGCTGTGAGAAATAAGAGAGAGGTAGAGCTTAGTGTTAAAGCTGTAGATAGGTGGAGAAATTACCCAAATATTAACAGATTAAAAAAGAAAATGCATGCATTATGGTTTAAAATGATACAAGAGTTCAGAACCTTTCTAGTTACACTATCTGCTTCAGACTTGATAGAACAGTGTTGGGCATATATTGGAAAATTCTTCCTTTTGGGAATCATTTTTTTTCATCCTTCTCTTTGAGAAATCTGCTGTCTTCTTTCTTCCAAACAGAATTTAGTACAGTTTGCCCTCATTCAAATAAATACATACCATTTTTTATTGTCCTAGTTCAAAATGCTAAGAAAAAATTTTTACTGACAATTTGTTCTAAAGGCCAGTAATGTGCTTGACTAAAATACAATTTATTTTCAGTTTAAAAGCTTTTATTCAATTAAATCTCTGTCCAATTTGTATATGTCATCATAATTAAGGTGCTAAATTCTTGGAATCTTCATTAGTTAATGTAATGTACTGATTTTCACTGTACTTCTGGGAAATTTTTACTAGGGAGTACTCCACTGTCATTTAGTTACTGGATTTCACTGTAATCTGGTGACCAGAGAAAAAGGTTTTATTTCAGAAATATGCACTGGTTGGCTTTTGATGTCTCTCATAATATGGACTGCTGGCTGCTCTGCATGTACAGCAAATACAAGATTTGATAATAAAAATGCTAAAGCTACACAGGGAGAGAAACCTGAAGTACTGCAGCCATATTTTTCATAGTTTCTCAGACTTATTCACAGTATATAAAACACACTACATCTGTGTTTCTCTACTTTTTTAGTAACAAAAGAGAATATTTAACATGAAGCAAAAGTCTTCTAGAAAGCTTGGAGTGTTACTTTGGGGTATTGTTTGTTTTTGCTACTGGGATCAGCTACCCGTGAATCTGCTATGAGAGAAGTATAATATAATTTAAAAGGAAAGAAAGAAAGGATATTTCTGATCCCCATGAGATGAATCTGTTGTTGGAAAAGCATGATAGTGTGTTTGTATGTTATTAAAAATATTCATATATATACTTCTGTTTTACAGTGTGGATAAATTTGTCAAAGCAAACAGTAATAATTAGTTTCCATTTTAAATGCCTTGTTATAGAGTATATTATGTAAGGACTAGTAAAATAGTTTGTGATATGTTTCTTAATCTGTCATGAATTTCTGGGTGTCTTCTGCTGTTCTGACTCCTCTGTTTCTGCAGGCTGCCTTGTATCGGCTGAATGGGGATTGGAATCCTTTACATGTGGATCCAAGTTTTGCTGCTCTTGGAGGTGAGCTGATGAGGATACCATTGTGTAAATATTTGGATGAAGGATAATGTAAACGTATTTTTAATCTATTTTTCGTGATGTACATTTTTCACAACCTGGAAAAGTAGTGCTTTTTTATAGCTGTTCCTAGAGTCACCAATTAAGCAACTTCAAAGTTCTGCATCACACTTCAGTTTGAAGCATTGCTTTTTGTAGCTAGAAATGGGGAATGGTGCTTGGATTTTACTTATAATGGAAACATAGTTTCTAACTTACTTTCCTTTACATCTTGTTTATTGCCACTGTCCTGTTTTTACAATGTCTGTTTCATAAGCAGAAATAATTGACTCTCAAAGTTTCCAAAGGAATCCCATAAATTCTCTAATTTGTATTTCTTTCCATTTGAATAATTTTGGGATTATGTGGTTCTCAGTGGAACTTTTTCAGTGTAGTCTTCTCTATCCCAGTAAATGCAGGAGGGCAGGAGAGAGGGAGCTTGTTAGCACTTCTTTCCTGTAAGATTGCTTAACTACACCTCTTGCTAGTGCATTAGCCTGTTAATTTACATAATTCTACATGTCAAAGCACCAGATCAGAGACTGCATTAACTAATTTTTGAAGAGATGCAATTAATGAAAAGGGATGTTTTCTTGAAATCGTGTAGTAAAGTTATTTTTTAGACATATTTTCAGGCCATGTAAGTAGTATAGTTCGATTACTCTGGGCAGGCAGTATTTTGATTTACATAAGAAATTTTCCTGAATATGTGTGGTATCATCATAAACATTACGTGAGACTACTAATCTATAATAATGAGTCTGCAGTTTCCTGATGAATTTCTTTTTGATATGCAAGTATCACTGTATGGTGTTCTTATCAAGATAAATAGAGCAGAGCTATGCTTCCTTGTTAGATCACACTTAACATACATTTGCAAATTATCTTTCATAAATGCATACTAATTGGTTTGTTAACTCAGTTTTGTATAATTCTATGTAAATTTGTGTTCATCAGTAATGATTGTCAAATACTAGAGTCCAAGAAGAGATTTCCCTGGTTTGTTAAAGCATTCTGTTTGCTTATGATGTTGATTTGTTAATAATGGTGATGGAGTTGAGAAATACGTGTTTATAATTGAAAACTCAGTGTTTGGAATAATAGTGATGATGATACTTTAAATACCTAACAAAAGAAGAGAAGTAAAAATCTTCTACCTGGTCACACAAAGAGCACTGGCACATAGGGAAAATGAAATTAGTACTGTAGATAAGATATCCTTTTGTCTCAACATAAAACTACCGCACTGGATTTTGAAACTATGAAAGTTCCAAAATACCCTACCTATACTAAATGCAAGTACTGTCAAAGAAGAAATGACTGTAGAGATAGTCCACACATTTTTTTCTAGGTGTGCAAATGTTTTTTCTCCTTCAGATCTATTCACACACCTTCTTGTCATGTAACAATCTCTGTGGATGCTCTCTTTTACTGGTTCTCACCAGTGTGCATGGGAAGCAAGCATTTAGCATAATGCATTCAGGTCATTCCTGGATTATTGTTAAGACTTCCTGTGGGTATTATTTCAGAAGACATAAAGCACATGAAAACACCCGTTTATATTCTTGTGCCTTTATTCCTGTATCTTGTGTTTCCAGATACTAGTAAGCAATATTTATTTTGATTTTGTTTCAGTCTAGATACAAAGTAATAGAATTTAGCTCATGGAATTTTTCTTTGAGTATTAGCTTTATAAAGAAAACACTGGGAGAAATAGGATTGGGTATATTTGAGTTCTGAATAGAGTGGGTGGTTTCTGGTTCTTGCATAGTGAATTGAACTGAGTTTTTAAAGAGCTAGATGTCACTATAACATTCTGAATGAGAGATACTGAAAACTGGTGATGTTACAATAGTGCAGTAATCTGACTGCATGGTAACTTTGTGCTTTCAGTGCCCATTGTATACAAAATAGAGTGCTATTAAAAGTGTACATACGCAAATATTTTGTGGGAAAGAAATGACAAAATGATCAGGCTGGAATACTTACAGTGAGAAAACAGACTCATATTCCTTTAAGCCTGTCATTCTATCATGTCTCCTAATGTGACAAAATTTCTCTTTCTCACCCATAATTCTACTAGCCGTGTCTTTCCTTTGGTCTCATAATTCCCATCTTTCCCAGCATTGAATCTTCCACGGCTTCAGCTTGCAACTAGTTACCACACAGCTACTTGCTCATTCCTTACCTCTCCACTCCCTGTTTTTCCCTTCACTTCCCTTTCCTCTCCCACCCCCACTCCTGGTGGGGTGGAGAGTAGAGTTGCAGAGAAAAATAGGTAAAACTTGTGGGTTCATATAAGAACACTTTAGTAACTGAAGCAAAGTAAAATATTATTATAAAATAATACTAATGCTGCTGCTACTACTACAAATAATAACAAAAAGGACAGAGAAGAAGTGAAGAGTAAAACCCAAGAGAAACAAGTGCACAGCACATTTGCTTATCACCTGCTGACTGATGCCCAACCCATCCCTGAGCCCTGATCAGTAGCTCCTCGCCAGCTTCCCCCAGTTTTTGTCCTGAGCATGAGGTTCTGCCACCTCTTTGGCGGCGGATCATAGGTCACAGAAGAGTGTTCGGCATACGTTAAACACTATTTAGCAACAGCTGAAACATCAGTGTATTTTCAGCATTACTGTCACACTAAATTCAGAGCACAGCACAGTAAAAGCTATTAGAGAAGAAAATTCATTATAGCCCAGCCAAAGCTAGGATGGCGTCCTTGTCGCTTTTTTATTTCTGTCTTGATTGTGGTTTCTTTTCTTTTCTTTTACATCTTCCAGTTCTCTGCTGGCTAGACTTTCTCCTGCCTCCTCTTTTTTTGTTTGTTTTGGTTTGGTTTTGGTTTTTCTTCCAGCTGTTGTCCCTTGAGAGAACATTTTGTGCTGTGTACATGCAATGAGAAGTTGTTAAGAGCTCAAGAAAAACAGACTCTGGCCAACAGCAGTAGCTATAAGTTCTGGGCAAAGCAATTGGTTTCAGTGCCAAAGCTGGACAGCTCTGTCTGGATTCCATGGCCTGTTGCAAGTGTGATCAGTTACTGTTTACCTGCCTTGTCAGGTCAGAACAACCTGTTGAAGGAATCAGAATATACAAGCAGCATCTTTATAACTTAACAGTTGCACTTGAGCAAATCTGAGGTCAGTTGTCAAAGGTTTATTTTGTCAGATTTTGACAGCAGTGAAAAAAGATGCAACACTAATATAAAGTTTATCCTCTGCCAAGGTTGAGAATAAAGGTAAATTAATCCTAAACCAGGCATTGTGTTAGAAGACTTTGGCCAACCATGAAAAGGAATTCAAAACAGGAAGTATCAAATAATCTTAGTGTTGCCACTTTTTAATGATTACAACACCTCTTACCCTTAATGTACATACTTATATTTAACTGCATGTCTGATGTGCCTATGCATGCATACTAAAACACATAATCTCCTTATTTTTCATTTTGTCACCTCTACAGACAGGGAATAATTCTACTTTTGAGTCTCACAGAGCACAGGCGGTGCTAAGAGTGCAGCTTGTCACCAAGCACTTTCCTTTGTCCAAAAGTAGAGAAAATAATAAATAGTAACAGACACTTTTTTGTTGAGATAAATTAGGTTAAAAAGAAAAAGGATTAAGAACACTAATGGAGGAAAATACTATGAATAAGGTATAGCTATTAATAGAAACTGCATTCAAGGTCCTAATATCAAAAATGCTAAAATGTTACTTCTTTAAATAGGATTTAAGAAGCCTATACTTCATGGACTATGCACCTTTGGGTTTGCTGCTAGGAACGTTTTGAAGCAGTTTGCGAATAATGATGTGAACAGATTCAAGGCAATCAAGGTCTGTGTGTTCATTCTTTGCGGTAAATTTCCTGGATTTTTCTGTTTTAGTGCCAAAAGAAATCTTAAGTGTGGCGGGAGTCTTTCAGGATATGTTAATTGCCAGAATTGCTTTTACTTAGAGCTGCATGCATTTTAATGCCTCTGTCTTGTATGTTTGCTTAAATATATAGGCTTTCTACATTGATAGTTAACTTAATTTTCCTCTTTTTTTTTCATTTCAGTAGAGCCAATATGTTTAAGCTTTGCATTTATATATAGCAGACAAATATTTTTGCAACCCCACTTTTTTTTTTTTTTTTTTTTTTTTGCTTTTAGTTTGGCTTTGCGAAGCCAGTCTGTCCAGGGGAAACTTTGCAAACAGAAATGTGGAAGGAAGGAAATAGAATCCATTTTCAGACCAAGGTCAGAGCAATCTCTTCACTGTGGGCTTCAGAGGAAGATGTATTGGTTAAAAGACTGGGGATATGAGGGGAGCAAGAAAAGATGACTCATTAAGCAGCACACTGTTGGCAAAGGCTTTGACAAGAAATGAAGTAAATATAATTAAATAGTCTTACTTACTTTATGGTGTCACTAGGATTCTAATAGAAGTACCATTATAATCGTAGGACTTAATACCCTCGTATTAAAGGAGGACTCTTTTCATTGTTGTGCATTTTTTGTGTTTTTCCACTGGGGAAAATGAAAAGAATAAAAAAGCAGTCATCCTCAGGTCATCATAGTGTGTACTTGTTTTCTGGAGTTACTCCTAACTTTATGTATTCATCTTTTTTTTTTTTTAACATTTATTTATCTTAACCAGCCCTTAACAGTTTATGCAAGTGTGCTGCAGATTTATCTTAGATTGGGTTAAACTTAAGCCGCAGCTACACAGAGGAACTTCCTAAAAATGGAAATTTCATAGCAGTTGAACATAGTAACTACAATAAAACAGAGTTTACACTTTTTTGAGATCTGGGTTTGCATTGTTCTATTTTCTGCTAGTAGTGTTGTCTCCATGTCATAGGGTACTTGGTGGGAACTAAAGGTAAATAAAACTCCAGATAAAGGGCAAAAAGTAAAAGTGAATGTCATCACTTATGTGCATCATATGACATTTTCACTTTCTTTACCTATGATTTGATACTGGTATTTGTCAATATTTGCTTTGGCTTATTCAATGAGAGTTACATTGCTTTGCTGGCCGAAGCTTTGCAGCCTCATCTCCATAAAAATGTAGCCAGCTCTTGATTAGTGAGTAGGGCAGCAGGTATAGTTGCAGCTGCAAGGAGGATTGGGCAGGCAAAATCAAACAAGGAGAATCATCATAGGAACAGAGGAATGCTGTATTCATACAGTTTTCTGGGATTATACATCGACTGAAGGAGGTAAATTTTATTTGCAGACCTGATGGGTGGCAGCAGCTACAGAATTTCAGGATGGTAACAATGTAGAGACTACTGTGTGCAAAATCTCCATTTGTAATTACTAGTAGCAAATGAGGTAGTTTGGTGCCTCAAGTGAGCTTTGAAAATTACTGTAACTATATTTAAAAGGTTTGATCACTCAATCTAGAATTCATATGTCTAGTTTTGATGGTTTCCATATACCTTGTTAGTTAATAGAGTTCATAATATGCTTCCAAGCCCTTCCAAATTTGTATGCAGGGTGAGTTGTTCTGTTGTGTTTAAAGGCAAAATTTGTAATTATGCTTGCTTTAGTAATTGCTAATATGTAGAGTTTTGGTGAATTTTGCTAAGGATTTTTCTTCCACAACTTTGAAGTAACTGATTTTGGATAGAAATTACAAGGTTTAACAGGATTATAGTAAACCATCTTAAACAGTTATGAGGTGTGCAGAATTTTGTTTCTTACTGCATGTTGGATTTGTATGAACTCTGGTTAAATCAAGCTACAGATGGACTTAAAGCTTTGAGAGGGTGGTTTGAATCCATTTTCAGCATTGTCTGAAGTGCAGTGGCAGCAGGTGACAAGCTGTTAGGCATGATTTGGGTAGCAGTTAATGTAGTCCAATAAATTAGGCTGTGGTACTTGATGTTTCTCCAGTTTGGCTATTTGTCATACACTTCTCTATATGCATTATCAGTGAATCAATTTGCTGTCTTCTGTTAGCTGCCATAAGTCAGTAGGGTTTGTCACATCCTTCAAAGAGAAAATACCAAATTGAAACCCATTTTATTATTTGAAGTAACTATTTCAAAAAATTAAACTGGTGGAAATTTAGATATTTTCTATCATTCTTTTTGTAATCTTTGTTGTTTGCAGTCCTTAAAAAGCTGTTTCTAGTGCAAGTTGAAGTATAAGGCATGTGGAGATAGTGAAATTATCTAAATGGACTCTTGACAACTGAATGTCTACCTCAAGGAAAAACATTTTAGAGCAATGTCTTTCTAAGAACTATTTATGAAGAAAGATTGACAGTAACTTGTAACACTGGAGGTAAATAAGGTTTTTCAACTGTTTTGTCAGCAGAACACCAGCAATATATTTTGGTAAAATTTCTCCAGAGGAAAATAATTCTTTTGCTTGAAGAGCTGTTTGGAAAACATATTATAACAATTTGCCTCAAGACTACAGCACATTTATAAGGTGTTCTTTTTCACTCTGTGACTTTTATATTTTCTCATTACATCTCTGATTTTAAAATATCAGGAATACTCCTTAGATGCCCTTTTTTATGACTTTCTGCAAATAAATCACCTCTTTAATGTTTTTTTCCCCCACTACAGATCAAGGAGACTGGAGAAGTTGCCATTGCAGGGGGCTATGTGGATGTAGTACCAGCCTTGGAAAAGCCTTCTGCTCAAGAGCCTCTGAGGGTAGGTGGAAGCAATGGAAGTCTTAACTTGAAGAGAAGCATAGATAGGCTTTATTTTGGTGAAAAACACAGGAAAAATACTTAGGTCTCTTACCAATCTTATTTGCAGTATTCAGAGGAGTTACGAGTTCAGAGATGTTAACATGTATGTTGTTTAGGCTACAGATGTTAATTGATCTGTTCGAGAGGAAAATTCCAGTTGTTTACACTGGATGCTGATGTTTGATGTGCTTGATGCTCATGGATCTCTCGGGATAAATGTGCTGTATTGTTACAAAACAAGGAGGGGTATGTGCCAGTGACAGCCATGTTTTCAGCACTTGCATAGCTCAAAATATAAATTTTTTAACATAATTTGGATGTGTAACTGTAGAACAATGCTTTTCATATTATTTTATAGATCAAAATTTCATATTATTTTGTAGATCAAAATAATACAAAAGATCAAACTCTGTGTAGGATGTAAAAGTGTGTGACCTTTCTCAGTTTTTTCAGAGACACAGGGAGAGGGGCAAGAAGGCATTAGCATGAGTGAAAATGATATAATATACTCGTCATTGAATCATTTTGAAATAAGACTGTGAGAGCTGTTTGTACATGTGGTTAGGCCTGGCACACAACATACTCTTTATACTGTGTAGACCTAAAGAGATCCCTGGCATGCATGCATACCTTAAGCCTTGGGTACTGTACTTGCCATAAACCACAGAATTGTATATGCAATAGTGAGGATGACCCTAATGTGGTCTAAAAGTCACTTAAGGCAATGCATATTTGTAGTTTATTATTAAGGCAATGCCTTAGTAAACTGTTATTATTTCCCCATTGACTCCTGCATGCAAGCTATGAAATTTTAAAGCTTTGAAGTTTATGAAATACTGAGATTGTGACATTCATATAAAGCTTTTAATCACAGAATGGGAAATATTGGGTGATACTTGGGCTGCATCCAAAGCAGCATAGCCAGCAGCTCGAGGAAGGGGATTCTGCCCCTCTGCTCTGCTCTGGTGAGACCCCACATCGAACACTGAATCCAGCTCTGGGGACCCCAGCACAGGAAGGGCATTGACCTGTTGGAGTGAGTCCAGAGGAAGGACATCAAGAAAATGAGGGGATTTGAGCACCCTTCTCATGAGAAAAGGCTAAGAAAATTTGGTTTGTTCAGCCTGGAAAAGAGAAACCTTCAGAGTGACCTAGTTGTGGCCTTTTATTACCCAAAGGGAGACAAAGAGGAACTTTTCTTGTAGTGACAGGATAAGGGGGAATGGATTCAAACTAAAAGAGGCTAGGTTTTGATTCGATCTTAAGAAGAAATTCTTTACTGTGAGGTTGGTTAGGCACTGGAACAGGTTTCCTACAGAAACCAGCAGGCTGTGGCTGCCTCATCCCTGGAAGTGTTGAAGGCCTGGCTGGATGGGGCTTGGAGCACCTTGGTCTAGTGAAAAATGTCCCTGCCCACCAACAGGGGGTTAGAACTAGATTATTTTTAGGATTCATTCCAATTCAGGCCATCCTATGATTCTATGATTTATCCAGGAACCTATTTCTTTTTGCTGCTTGTGTTTAATCTTCTAAGACATTCTGAATTGTTGAATGAAGTTCAAACCTTAGAACTTTTTTGAACTGCTCAGGTTTTCTTTTTTTAAAAAACTTAGCAGAACAGGTGTTCTTCTTTAAGCTTACTCTGAGAAATTAAGGTGCTTTGGCAGAAATGTGCTGACAGGGTCAGACACCCACTCTTTAATATAATGGAAAATGTTAGGCTCAACCAAAGAGGTGACAAAATAGCAGCCTGAGGAGTCTTGTGTTCTGCTCTACAGGTACGTACAGCAAACAACTAAAGCTCTGAGACTTTCTTTGCTCCAGTTCCAGTTAGACAAAAAATGTCACTGAAGTAGCTTCCCTAAAGTGAAGCCTTTTATCCAGTAAAAATATTTGTCAAAAGAAAGACAGCAAAAGACTTGCAAAATAATGTGCTTGGAAAAGTTGGAAATGTAAATGTAGCTGATCCCACTGTTAAATTTTGTCTGCACTGGAGTTCTGACTGTATTCATAGTGCAGTATGTTTTGAACATCTTTCATGTCAAAGTAAAAACTTTTTTTTTTTGTTCTGAAAACTAACATAACATTCGCTGTAGAAAAAGTGGCAGTGGTTATCGTCCAAAGGAAGAAAAGGGCAATTTAGAAGCTCTTAGAGCACTAATTAAAAAACATTGTCTCAAATTGTAATGATAAATGAAAAAAACTATAAAAACAAAATTTGAAAAAATTTTAAATGAAAATTTGAAATGAAGCATTTTTTGCTTGAATGTATTCTTTAGTGCTGATGGTGGCTAGAGGGGATTATTTTGTGGTAGAAAAAATCTCAGTTGTAGTTAATAATTCTGATGTAGATAGTTGATGCTTTGCATGCTGGAAAGTGACATGTTCAGTACCTTTTAGCAAAGTTTCAATTTTAAATTCTTCATACTTTTTTTTTAAAGGCTGGAGGGCTGCAGAGTAACCTTGTGTTTGAAGAAATTGGCCGCCGTGTAAAAGAGATGGGAAATGAATTGGTAAAGAAAGTAAACGCCGTATTCCAGTGGGACATCACTAAAGATGGAAAAACAGCAATGCAGTGGAGTAAGTGGTGGTGTTTATGTGATACCCCAATGCATTTTTGTTATGAAGTGGGATTAGTTGTAATCATTCCAATTAAACTGATAGCTTGGAACTAAGCATAGCGTAGTAGATGAATATGCAGTGGGACCTACTGGTCTGAATACATTCTGGTGCACAGATGACAAGGAGGTCAGATAAACTTTGCAGGTACTACTCTTCCAAGGAACATTTTTCTGTAACTCGTCTATTTAGATTTAGACATAGGTTACATCATCCTTTAGAACTTCAGTGCATTTCTGTTTACAATTTCCAGATTGAATTGCCACTGCACTTAGGAAAGCATGCTAAATTAGCGTAGTAGGAGTGTTACAGTAGTTAGTCTGCTGGTGATGTACATGCTAACTGATCTAAAACAAATAAGTAATTATTTCTACTGCATTGTTCTTGTCACTTCAGTGAAAAACGTAGCCCAATTTGTTTCCATTTACACTTTCTGAGATCAAGGTTTAATGGAGGCATAATCATGATTTCCCATCATTTAAGCATGGGACTGATTGATGATGAGAAGCTAAAGCCTGTAATAGCAGTGGCTCACAGCAGAAGTTTTTCCTGATTAAATGAATAATAGAATTATGCGAAGTGGTCTGATGGGGGAAAGCTACTTCCTCAAAAACCTTTTCTTCTTAAGTTCTCCTTTGTTCTCTTTATAAAGATATGTATATTTGAAAACAACCCCAAATCTTCTTTTATAATTGGATAGATTTTTTTATCTTTGGAATTTCTTTTTTGTTTGTTTTTTTTTTTTTTTTTTTTTGTTGACATGTCTACTGCTTTATTGGTGGAGTGTAAAGATTTTCCAAAGGGAAAAAGCTTAGTGAGGTTGTAACTTGCAGGCCTTTTTGTGGGAAAATGAAAGTCTGGGTCAAGCCTGTTACTTAGACTTCTTTTTGTTTGGTCTTAGTGGTTGGATGTAATCAAAAGAGTTTTGGGGACGATGCAGGTGAAGGGGCTGCTCTTTGACAAGCTGAGAGGGGAGACTCACAGTAGGTCAGATCAGGTCTGTCATTATGTTTTGTTCTGTACACTGACTTTTTTTAAACTACTGTTGAGCAATTTAGAAGCCTATAATTTTACTTAATCCTTTCCTAACGTTGACCAGTAGAGATTCTGAGTAGCAAGACTGCTGTTAAGTTTCAGGAAAAATACTATACAGAGGTTGATCAGGATAGTTGTGTTCTACTTGCCTTGCTTTTTAAGCAGTTTTTGAGGGTAAAGAGTGATTTCCGTTTGGATAGAAGTTAATAAATACGAATATACCTGTGGGGATTATGCAATCTGATTGCCTATACATCAAAATGAGACAAGGGAAATACTGAATAATCCAACTCAGACATTGTGTCTTAAAATTCATTACTGCTCTTAATCATTTCTATTGTCTGCAGTTTTCCATTTTTGCATGAAGTAATTTAAATTATGGACATGGTTAGAACTTTGAGAGAAGGCATATGAAGTTTTACTTGTGTTCTTGCTTACGTTTTTAGGTAATAATTAGAAGTGCATTGGTTAAACTCCTGAGTACTTGAAGTAGAAACTTATATTTGTTGAGAAGCACTCTGTACTCCACATCAGTCCTGTCTATTGTTTCATGTGTAGCTGAATTTGATACAAGTGATGGTCATGTTTATAATGACAACTAGAAAACTATTTCAGGTTGATTGATCATTTGCATTAACTTTGGAATTGCTGTATTGATCACCTAAGTTCAATATTATGTATGTCCAGAGAATAGAGGGACAAGTCAATGGAGGAGAAATCTGCTGAGGGGTATTTCGAGATAAATAAAATTCCTCACTCAGTGAGAAGTTCTGAAACTGCAAATTGCTGAATGCAGAACAAGCACACTTAGATATTTAGGCCTGAGCAGTGCCCTTACTTGCCTCATGAGATCACATTTTATTAGAGGGGAAAGAGGTGAATGTTTTTGCTATTGTATTCAGATCAAGAGAGTGCTCCTGCTTCGAATAAATCAATAGTCAACCTTTTGTCCTCTCCTGCTTCTCCTACTGAAGCAGTAGGAAGAAGGTACTGCTTTCTTCCTGTTCATATGTCTAGCTAAAAGGGATTAAATAGACATAGCTTTTGTTTGTCTTGTTCCCTCTGCTTCTGTTGCAGTGACAATTTTCTGTACTATTATATGCATTTGGAAAAAAACTTAAAGATCCCTGTGGGATGGAGGCTGGAGGAGCTAATCTAATGTATTTAAACATTTCCCACTGCTGACTGCTATTAAGAGCTGAAATGAAACTTTTCCAGAAGCTTTGAAAAGTTACCGTCAAAATTTTTACAGTATGGTCAGTTCCTTATGAAGTACTGTAGTCTCTGTGCTGTATTAAATATGTAAGACTGAAGCTAAATATCTAGGTGACCCAGCAGGGTGTCTGTAGGAAATGTTGTTTACTTTTCCTTTTGGGAGTATTGGTATGCAAGTACTTCCTTTGTATATCACTTTTTTTGAAAGAACTTTGTGTCATCCTATTTCTGTATTTGTTTGTGTTTTCTGAATATTTTTGTGTGCCTTTAGATTTCACGTACTTTTGGATGAAGAAAACAGGAGTTGGCTAGTACTAAAAATAGTTAGACTGCTGCAAATAATCTAAATATTAAAATTTCATATTGTCAATATGAAAATAGTTAAGAAAACTCACTAGCAGAATTTTAGGAGTTATGCAACTGTAGTATCAACCTTCACTGTTTGTCCCTACATGGAAAAAGAGCCTACTATTGTTGATGTCTGTTTAACTCCAATGGCATATTTTTAATGGCAAGCTATATGTGTATCTGCATGATTAAATTTTTATTTGGAGAATATTTGAAAACACTTCCCTGCCATTAAAAAGCATATATCCAAAAAACCATAAAGCAAAAGGCCTTCAGAGGCAAGTACCTGAGTTTTATAAGCAGTTGCCAACTTAATTTTTTTTACGTGTTTGCATATGTTACATTGTTATTCAGTATTCAAGTGTCTCCTACCAGATGCTGGTATAATTCATTTTCCATGATGTGTGCAAAAGAAGATGGAAGTTTGTGAGTTTACATTCCAAGGAAGACAGCTTTCTTGAACTTAGGATATTCTCAATAATCTAAAAGATTTCTGACTTTATGTGATTTTTACAAGATCTCTGTATGGTCATCAGCAAGACTTTTGTAATGCAGATGAGCAATGACAGTCAGTTTGGAATATATAACACTGACAATGCCATTTTCTCACTTGAATGCTGGACTTTGAGTTGTTAATGTAAGCTTCTGTACACAATTAGAAATTTTAGTCTTTGTCAAATTGATTTTTTACTTTAAAAACTGAAGATGACAGTGCAATGTTACGTGTGCTGTAGCTTGAATTTATTTCTGTGTCACTATTTTGACTGGTTTTCAAAGGTGCTTCAGATTTTAATGTTACTTGACTTAATTAGTAGAATTGCACTTCTTTACTGTACATTTAAATTTGGCCTGGTGGTTATTAGTTGATCTTCTGTGTACAAGAATTTTAAATAATTTTTGTAAATGTTATGCTGCTAGATTAGATAAATTTTGAATTATCTTTCTCTCTTTTCTAAGTAAAATTGCCATTTTGGAGGGTCAGTCCCATAATGTACATAGCTACAAGAAAACCAAAAGGAAAATATGACATTAAAATCAATTCACAATTTGGTTCACATAGCTAAATATTACATACTATTTCAGTGTATGGTCAAAATTCTTGACAAGTTATCACTGAAACAACTTGTGTATGAGGAGGAATACTATTTTGGCTGAGTTTTTTGTTTTAAGCTGTAACTTAATGTTAATTAATTAACAATCTATCTTTTTTTAGGCCTCTCTTTGTAAGGGCCTCCTAGGCCTTTACAAACAGTGTTTCTGGTTCTTTTGGGCTACCTGATAGGCCTCTTTCTCTTATTTAATTGGACATATAGTTGTTCTGTCTTGTGTTTTAATTTTTTGACTTGTCACTTTTACACAGCTTTGTGCTTTTGTGAAGAGTGCAGCAGTTGACAGTTGGAAACAATCTGGGCCCTGCAGCCCATTGCTCCCTTACTCAATGGTTGTACCTCCAGCATCTTCTGCTGATGTCCTTCAGCCTCTTCAGATCTGGGAAGGAAGCAGATAAGAGAAGGCAGCAGCCACAGCACGAGTGCTGTGTCCATTTCTGGGCCCCTCAGTCCAGGAAAGACATTGAGGTGCTGGAATGTGTTCAGAGAGGAGCAGTGGAGCTGGGAAAGGGTCTGGAACACAAGTTCTGTGAGGAGCAGCTGAGGGAGCTGGGGCTGTTTATCCTGGAGAAAAGGCAGCTCAGTGGGGACCTTACAACTTTCTGCAACTGACTGCAAAGAGGTTGTAGCCAAGTGAGGGTCAGTCTTTTCTCCCAGGTAAGAAATTGCAGGGCTAGTAAAAATGGAACCTCAATCATGAGATGCTGGTGTTGGATATCAGGAAGAATTTATTCATGGAAAGAATGGGCTGTCCAGGGAGGTGCTGGGGTCACTATCCCTGCGGTGTTCAAGAAATAGCTGAGTGTGGCACTCAATGCCATGGTTGAGTTGTCAAGGTATTGATCAGTTAAAACTTGGATTCAGAGATCTTTTCCAACCTTAATAATTCTCTGATTTTGTGAAATTGGTTCTTGTGTATGCAATCAATCTTTCAAACTTTTGGGAAACAAAAAGTTCTTTTATTTTACTATATTTACTTTTATTTCTAGTGTTCTTAATGCAGCTGTGACATTTTGATCTCTACTTTCTGCAGTAAACCAGGATTTTTAGAAGTCAAGTGAAATTGAATGTGGCTTTTGTTGGTACAGAGACATCTTTATGGAGGCACTAGTATTATGACAATAGTCTGTTTAACCAGCAGTGGCCTTTCCTTCTGTGCGGTTCTCTGTGGATGGTGTGAAGCCATGAAGAGGTTGCAATTGACTGTGCACTCAGGATGTGAAATTTTGGACAGCTCATCTGCTGTGTAAACAATGTTGAACTGTAGTGATTGACAACTGGCCTTAATTAGTGGTATTTCTGTATAAAAACAAGCTGTTCTAATTTAAGAGGATGCTGAAAATCCTTTTAAAAGAAATAAAGCAAGTATCAGTAGTGGTACTGAAACTACCTTCACTTTTTAACAAAAATCTTAATTGATAACCCACCCTAGCTTTTCCAGTTTGCTTCACTACCTGAAGCATGCTTTGCTCTCTCCTGCATTATGTATTACTATACAACAATAGCCTTTTTTTTCAGGCATTATAAAATTTTTTTAAAATTTTATTTTTAGGGTTAAGGTTTCATTTCAACTTTGCTTTCCATAGAGAAAAGGTAGTGCTGTTGAGGTCTGTTGGCTGATAGTTGATGGCACTCCAGAAGAGCACTTAGAAGAGTTTGCCCATCTGTTGCTTGTTTTCTTCATGTGCTGAAGGCAGGAGATGTTTCTGTTCCTTTCCAGTTCTCAGAAGAATAGAACTTTGTTATGAGAACTGGGGAGAAATTGTTACATGTAGTTGGTTGTGAACAGCTGATAAATTAAAGTGAAATTGCTCAATAATTTATGATGCAATATGACTTCAGACAATGAAGAATACCTGTTTTTTATTTGGTTAGCAGTTGAGTCTTGTATTGCCCTTACTTATCCACTGTAAAGCAGAATAAAACACAAACCAAACTAAAAATAAAGTCGGTTAGTATTTTTCTCCTAGAAAAGGGTAAGGCACTCTTCAAAGTAAAAAGAAAAATTCTTACCCCAAATATTAGGTTTTTAGGTTTTTGGCAACCTGCTATAAAATGTCAATGTCTACTGTTTTATCTAGTGTTTTGAGTCCTATATATGTGAATTTTCTCCTATTTTTATTTTATCTCTGACAGCATCATCTTTTTGATGATAATAATTAATAAATTTTAATTAATGTAATAAAACACCTATGCATCGAAGTAAAAGCAAAAATTTAAAGGAAAACTAGCATTTCATTCACTCAAACTTCTTGATTCTACTTTTCTGCCAGATGTGTAATAGAATATATTCCAGAGGATAAACAAGAGGGCACTCTCTCTGGTCATTGAAAAGCTAGGATTTTTCTGCTCTAATGTTTGGAACATGTTCTGGAATTCAGCTTCTTTCTTTCATTGCTAGTTTATTTGTCCCCGAGCTAGTGCTCTAGTTTAGTCTGAATTGTATTTTCAGTATTCTAGCCTAGGTGTAGGTCAGGAGGGAAGAAAGTGGATTGTGTATGTTTCTAATCCTTCTGTTTGTTTTTTTGCCTCGCAAAAAAATTGAATGAACAAGTTTTTGTGGTAGTTTTTCATTCTTTATAAAGTGGGGAATTACTTTCCTTCGCTAAATACTAATATCTGATATATTTTGGATCACTCTTTCTCCACAGTGGCACTTTTTTTTTTAACTATTTGCATTAGAGAGGTCAGCTCATTTATGATGAAGCCTATGAAAAGGGATGGATCAAGTAACAATAATTTTATTGTTTGTTCTCTGTGTTTTTATAGAAAAGACAGTTTTGTTGTCAGAGTGCTTTGCTTTTGTGGCTGCTTAGGTTTTTTTTCATTTTTTTCTTCCTTATCAAAAATCTTAATGTTCTTTAAAAAGAATCTAGAGGAAGTGGAAATAACCTTTTTGACATTTTGGGGAAAAGAATGTACCACTAGATCGGTCCTTTTCTTTTTTCTTTTTCTTTTTTTTTTTCCCTTGTTTTTTTTTTACTTAGAATTTCTAGTAACTAGTAAGGATTACCTCGAGGTGGGATTCAGGATTTGGGGTGATCATCTTGAGCTTGGTACCCAGCAAGGTTATGGAGCAGACCATCTTGATTGTGATCACTCAGCACATCTGGGAACCAAGGGGCCAGGATCAAAGCCAGCACAGGTGTAGAAAGGGCAGGTCCTGACTGACCAATATGGTCTCCTTTTACTACCAGGTGATTCACCTCAGCAAAGCCTTTGGCACTGTGTCCCACAGGATTCTCCTGGGAAAAGTGGCAGTCCACAGGACAGTCATAATCCTTGCTGGGTAAAAAACTGGCTGGATGGCTGGGCCTGGGGAGTGGTGGAGCCAGTCACAAGTGGTGCTCCCCAGGGCTCAGTACTGGGGCCAGTCCTGTCTATTATCTTCAATATCATTGTTGTTGGTCTGGATGAGGGAATTGAGTGTCCCCTCAGCCCTTACACAGCTGACACCAGTTTGGGTGCAAGTGTTGATCTGCTGGAAGGTTGGAAAGCTCTGCAGAGGGATCTGGGCAGGTTGAATCAATGGGCCAAGGACCATTGGATGAGGTTCAGCAAGATCAAGTTCCAGGTCCTGCCGTTGGGTCACAACACCCCCAGGCAGTGCCACGGGCTGGGCAAAGTGGCTGGAAAGCTGCAAGCTGCCCAGTGGAAAAATATCTGAGGTTTTAGATGACAATTGGCTGAACATGAGCCAGTGTATGCACAGGTAACCATGAAGGCCAGTGGCATCCTGGCCTGTATCAGCAATAGTGTGACCAGCAGGACCAGGCAGTGACTGTCCCCTTGTACGTGGCACTGGTGAGGTCACCCCTCAAGTGCTATGTCCAGTTCTGGGCCCCTCACAAGAAAGACTTTAAGGTGGTGAAGTGAGTCCAGAGAATGGCAGCGGAGCTGGGGGAGGGTCTGGGGCACAAGTCCTGTGAGAAACAGCTGAGGGAGCTGCTGAGCTGCTGTTGTTCAGCCCAGAGGAACGGAGGCTCAGGGAGACCTTGCTGCTCTGTACGACTGCCTGGATGGAGGCTGTAGCCAGGTGGGGGTTGGCTTCTCCTGCTGCTTCTGGGACAGGACAGCCAGTGACAGGACGAGAAGAAACATCTGCAGACTGCAGCATGGGAAGTTCATGTTGAACATCAGGAGAAATTTATTCACAGACAGGGTGGAGTCACCATCCCTGGCAGTGTTCAAGAAACTGCTGTATGTGGTATTTAGTGCTGGGGTCTAGTTGTTAAGGTAGTGGGTCTTTTCCAACCTTAATCATGCTGTGATTCTGTAAACATGAAAGATTTACCTTGATTATGGGTGCCTTGATTATGCAATGTTAAAGATGTGGTTGTGCTTTGAGAGGTTAGTGTTAATTGTAGATATTGACGGTAAATGATGGTCTTGGGATTTGGCTAGGAAATGGAGAAGGAGAACAAGGACTGTAATAATGTTAAGTAATATCTTAATGTACAACAATGTAACAGCTGTTAATTATGCACCATATTCAAAATAAAACTTAAGGGTTGTGAGAACTTTACTGAGCCGTTACACCTATTTAATTGTTCTTGTCGTCTAAACCTGACACTGGTGAGACTGATGGATCACTATTATCAATAAAGTATATCAAAATTTCTTTTCAGCCAGTACTTAGTGAAGAATGAGCAGTTGTGTCTTGGGAGACGGTATGTCAGGCTTTCAGTATCTGGCTCTCTTCTGGAGCACTGTAGGAATGGTAGGGACAGGAAAAAAATATTAATGCCAGCAGAATGAAATACAAAAAGGGATTGCTAAGGTCCAGAAGTAATTCAAAACAGTTGGCTAGAAACTCCGGGCATCCTAGACACCATGTCTGTGTTTTGTGAATTAATCTGTAATGCTTGCTGACCTCGCTGTTTGTCTCCAAGGGAGCAGTTTGGCTACACTAGTATGGTGCTTAACATTAGCAGCATTTGGGTAGAGGAGTATTTTAAAAGCACTGGTTAACTTAATCTGAAAGCTGGTATCCACTCTCAGACTTCAGTTGGTGTGTGTGGCTTGCATTTCACAATTCAGTGGATGATTTTTTTGATTTTTGTTTCTTAATAATAGTCTGTTCCTGCATAACCTACAGGAGCAATGTTAAAGGCTCAGGTATGTTAGATTATATAGTATCTGGTTTGGGCCACAAGGATGTTGTTACACAGCCCCTACCCACAAACACAAATGTACAGATAATTCATCTAGTGCTCAGTAACCTTTTTAAATTTCTTCCCATATTGCTTGAAGTTAGTGATATGCATTAAATCTGTTCCAGGATTTATAATTTACCTTAAGATCAACTGGAAAATAATAATCCAATATGTCACTTCTCACTGAGCAATGTTGTATACTTAAGTCCCCTTCTACTTCTGCCATAACTAGATAAATATTGCTTGAAGCAGATTTCAGAAAATGAAAGACTTAAATACACTAAAGCTACTCCCAGTTTCTGCAGTTCCCCTTACTCTGTCAAGAAATTATTTGGAAAAAGTGGCACATAAGATATCTTATGCAGAAATAAAGCTCCATTTTAAGAAAAGGGCCTTAAAATTTGTCCATGAAGAGCAACTACCTGTTATCCATGATTCTGTGATTAGAGGTGCCATGTTGTTACGGGAATATCCACATGAATAATGTGTGGGATGCGGGCGTGATTGATCAAGAGGCAAAGGTGTAAAGGAAAGACAGGAATTCGCAAAATCTGAGGATGACTCAGCAGAGCACATCCTGTCAAAATACTCTTCTAAACAAATGACACAATACCTGATGGTATTAGCTTTGTAGTAGATTATTTTGGCAGGTCATTTGGTGTGGGAAAAGAACACACTGAAGCTACAGACACTTGGAGGAATTTTCGTCTTTCCAGGAGAGAAAGACAGATAATTGGCAAGGCTTTAAACACTCCTTGCATGAAGCAGAATAGGCTAGCTATATTGTGTTGCCTGGGGCACAGACCAGGGAAAATGGGCAGTGTGTTTGAACACCACTACATTTGCCTTGTCTGACTACAGGATGCTGCTTTTGAACTTTGGGGCTTCATTACTAACTTGAACGTTTTTGCAGTTAGTGCACTAATTAATACCTTGTGCATCTTAGGTGTCATTCAAAAATAGATTTACCATCGCTGCAAGAATTTTGAAGTCCTTCCTGTAAACACCCTCGCCTTCAGTACAGGAATAATTTTTTATTTTCTTTCATTGATGAAGAAGAATTATACCTCATTTATTTTCTGTGTAGCTGATAGCTGATAGTTTAGACTGGGTGCTTTATAATAATAGGTAAGGAGAGCACTGTTCTTAAGCCTGAAAGTTTTATCTTTATTTTGAAATTAATCTGTCTTTGCTCTTGCTTCTCAGCAATTGACTTAAAGAATGGCTCTGGAGCAGTGTATCAAGGACCTGCCAGAAATTCTGCTGACACTACCTTCACTCTCTCGGATGAGGATTTCATGGATGTGGTACAACAAAAGATCAATCCCCAAAAGGTAAAGCCTGGGTGTCACAGACTTACTCTCTTGTATGTGGACACATTAGTTGCCTTACATCAAGCTGTGGTTCATGACTGTTTGCATTCTGAAATCCTAAACCCTGGGATGTTTTGACAGTGGAGACCAGAGTCATATGAGGTATAAGCACATCAGTACCTTATACTGAATTAGCCAGAAGGGTGAGGGGGCATTTATGCCATCTTTATTATCTTAAGACAAAGATAACCACAAAAGGCTAAAGCAGGGCCCTGATAACACCAGGGTTGTGGATTCAATACCTGTACAGGCCATTCACTTTAGAGTTGGACTAGATTATCTTTCTGGGTCCCTTCCAACTTAGAGTATACTGTGATTCTGTGACATAAAGCCTGGCAGTGCAAAGTTAGGAGTTTGTTTACTTCCTGGTACTTACAGTATACAGTTTGCCAGTTTAGGCTTGTCAGTTTGATCATTCAGGCTGTTTTGATTGTCATGTTGCAGGAAGTTGATGTTTGTTGCAGTGGTCTGAGTTATTGCTAGTAGTGCAGCACGGAGAAATGTCAAGACAATGCATGCATTTAGATGGTCAAAATTTACCTAAATTAGGATATTTTTCAGGGAAATGCAGATTTAAGGAAGGTCTATAATCTGGGTCTGCACTTTTAGCTTCTTGTAGTAATCAACAGCTTAAAATGACTAATTTTACTAATAAAAATGCCTTGTGTAAAAGTAAATTAAACTGTCACAAATTTAATATGTCAGCTTACAGATTAAAGCTTGAGCAAATGAAAACTTTAATTAAGCTCATCATGTATCAAACAGTTCATTTTCTTTGATCTCAAGCAGAAGTTGTTGGAGACTTTGATTGTAAATTGGAGACTAATGATCATGGTGAATGTTTTTTATAAGTCTTACATACCACATGAGTAAAATCCTTTGTGACCCTCTGTATACAGCAGGCATAAAGCATAAACAAACAAGATATTGATGTGTAATCATCAGAATGCTAAAGAACAGTGATTGCAATTCAGGAACATCATCTGTGTTTAGGCATTAGTGTTTCCTTTGAGTTTCTGTGAAGTTTTCCATCTAAAGAAGCTCAAAGGATCTATTCAAATTCTTTTCTGCTTGCTCTCTCTATTCTTTATTTGAATGTATTTCAAGCCAATGGAACTATGCAAAAGAACATTTAAGGAACTTTCAAAGGGCTTTCAAACTGCAAAGCCATTGTGAAGCAAAACTAGTTTTAAAAAAATACGAACTAGATTGAAACAGGGTCTTTGAAGTAGGGAGAATAAAAATGTAATATACCAGCATTGAAGTGAAAAATACTGATTGATTTATGACTTTGCAAATGCAACAAAATGTTGCTTCTTTCCTGTTTGTTGTAATATGCTATATATAAAGCCATTGCATTTCTTTGGAATATGTGTGTAATACATTGTGCAAGTATATGTTTGTATTTGGTAGGAATTTGAGTGTGTAGCTTACATTTTCATTAGTCTTCAATTTTCATTATATAGCCTTTTCATTCCATTTTTTCATTTCTTATAATGAAATATGGATATTTGTAGTGTGAGGGGATGAT
>NW_005054579.1:454608-497460 GCF_000277835.1 Geospiza fortis
GAAATGCTCTGTGCTATATGTGGAAAGGGAACAGAGGCCACTGAAGTTGCTTTGTGTTTATTTTATTTAATTTTTTCCCATGAGTGACAGCGTTGGTCTTGTCTGCACTATAGATAAAAAAATCTGGTTGTGGATGGTATTAGAATTGAACAGGTTTTTTTAATAACTGATAACCAGTTAAGCATTGTGCACTGAAGGCTTTCTCCTGAGTGCTAAACAACAATTCTTTGGCTTCTTATTTTGTTCTAGTGACTCTTTGGTTTGTTAGTAAACAGTTGAATACATGCTTTTCCCTTCTGTTTTTTTTTAGGCATTCTTTTCTGGTAAACTAAAAGTGAAGGGGAACATCATGCTGAGCCAGAAACTGGAAACGATCCTGAAAGACAATGCCAAACTCTGAACTGCTTGATCATCGACCACGGCAGTGAAGAACTGTAGAAGATTGAAACTCAATTAGTTCAGAACCAGTGATTTGCAGACTAGTTAACATCAATGTACTGATTCATTATACTGCTAATACGCAAGCTGATTTAATTGCTGTAGACAGAAGTTACTAAGTGAAAATAACTGTTATTATTGTCCCTTTTTAGTTTCTCAGCAATGATAGAGAATCATACTTTTCTGATTGCACATCTTTATCTAAATGAAATGTATTTAATTCTTACAAAGAAGCATATATTTCTATGTTAATTCTGAAGAAAATTAAACAAATAGACTTCATTAATATCTCCTTTTATGTGTCTGTCAGTCTTCATTCATCTTGCCTTAGACTTAGCTTCTGCGAGTCTGTCTGGTTTATTGTTTAAAAGAATAGTTTTTGTCTCAAGCTCTCATGATTGTGTCACAATAACTGGAAGATGGAACTAAATTACATCGTGTCATTATGCAGAAAAAAACCTCTTGGAACTTTGGAACCCATATTGATTAGCCATTTTCATATGTTACTCTTGTAAATCACAAAGTGGTTAACATTTAGTGTCTAGAGGAAGCTTTTTCATGTGAGAGGCATTACACTGCACCAAAGTCCATCACTAGAACCAGACTGATCTTTATGTAAATTCACTCTCTTGAGGGCTGGCATCATGGCAAAAGGGAAAGATGGAAGTGAATTTCTCATTTTGAACCTATGGCCAGAACTGAGTTAGCATCTCTAGCCATATGTATTCCTAAAGAATGTATGCTCTTAATCACAGATTGTCACACGAACACGTGGAAATTTGATTTTATCGAAATGACCAACATTATCTTTTTTTCACCTTCAGGTGTGTTCTGTTGTGTTACTTTTTGGAGATGGAAGAATTCAGACCATCTGAGGCTTTTCTTCTTGATCAGAGGATCTTTTAGAAAATGAAATTTTTAATTCTTTGGGTTGTTTTTGTGCCAAAACTTCCATTCCCTAACTTTGTGAGCAGACTATAGCCATTAAAGAACCTTGTGAGGCTGCAGATGAGCTTGACAGTTGGAGACTAAATTGTACATGTTCTAATACTAAGTCATATTCTCAATAAATTTATTTCTTCACAGCTGTACTCTCAGACATGCTTTGTTTCAGGTGGAGAAACATAAAGTATGTCAACAAGTATCTCATGTAATTCACATCATGAAGAGATGAGAAACAGAACAAATAAGAAGTTTGCCATCTTAAAGAGGCCATCAAGTAGAAATTATGGAAGAAATGTCCTTTTACCATTTACCATTTACTTTTTTCATAGCAGTCATTTTCATATATAATACGACTTAATAATTGCCTGTACTGCACAGTTTCTGTTTATCAAGCAGGTTTGTGTCAAATAGGTGAAAGAATCTTTTTTAGTTTCCCTGAAGAAATTGTATGAGAAAGAGAGATTGATTTCAGCTTTGTAATTTTGTGCATGAACTTGGTACACCAAAGCCCCTGTTTTTTTATGTGCATATTTCCTGCCTATAAATCTATATATACTGCTGTAAAACTATGTGTATTAAAGAAAAAGGAACAGTGAGTAACTAACTGTGAGACTAGGAAAGCAATTACCAATACATCCATATAAGAATATGGTAATTGTTGCACGTTACATTGTTTTGATAATTCTCAACAGGTGTGGGTTTTTTTTTACCTCAACCTCATAAATAGCCTGAAATCTGAAAGTACTGCTTCACAGTGAAGGAACAGAGTGTTAGTAAGTGTTTTTTTCTTTCCTCTATTTAAGTTAAGCAAAAATATTCAGATGGGGAAAATTGGTAATACTGAAATTTGTTGCAGTTTAACAGGTTGGAGATAACAAAAGAACATAATTTTACAAAATGTCTTGGTATGTGTTGGTTGAGGTTGAAAGATTTATAGCTACTCTTGTAATTTCTACCCTGCATAGTTTCAGCTGGATAGATCTTTACTCTGGCTTCAGCTTTCTCCCACACAGTGAACTGGTCATAGATGTTAACCTTGAGTGGAACAGAAAGTCCTGTTCTTCCTTTTGCATACCCAGGCTACCTGAGTACACCTCTCAGTATTGTGATAGACTCTTTTTTAGGAATTTAACTCAGGTGTTTAATTATTTCATCTGCTTTATGGCCTCAGTAGCCACTATTGATTATTTTGGCATGTTGATTTTATTTCTAGTCCAATTTATTTATTTAGCCTAAGAATGTTCTAGTTAGCTGATGCTAGTTAGTAACTTGACCTGCTTACTGCTGCAGGTAAGGTCAGTTTGCTGTGTTAAATATATACATGGTGTGGTTTGGAAGGTTTGGCTTTCATTTTCTTCCTAGTACTTGGAAACTGCCTGTTTATGGTTACTGGCTTTTAGGAGTAGTATTCTCAAGAACAAGTAGTAAACTCAGTATTTTTATGAGAATCCATGGACAGAAATGTTGGCCGGTTTGGAAGGTGGTTGTTTGAGCGTGGATTATTGTCAGCTGCTTTCATCTAGAACAGTCTTCCTGATTCAGGGTATTGTGTATTCAAATATTTCATGTCTCTTTTGTCTGGAGTGGTTTTGGAGACCTTTCTTATCATATCCCTGAAAAAATACCTCTGTAGTGGCAGGTCCTAAAGACATGCAACTATGAAACACCCTTTCCTTTCAGGATAGCTGCTTCTTTGAATATTCTTTGCCAGCAATGAGTGCCTTGGATTGCAAAACCACACTTGTTTACCAAGCAGCTCAGATAACTCTTCAGTAAGACTGCAAAATTTAGTAGAAAATAAGGAGGCTTTTGCAAGCATTTTAGCAGTAAGATTTTTAGTAGTGCATATTATCTCTTTAATGTAGAATAGAAGATTGTCTGTCCTGAACTGCCATATGTGCCTTACAGTGTTTGGATTAATAGTATGAAAAAGGTGTGGCCTGGACATGAATGTAAAGTCTGGACTTCAGATTTCATGACACTGACATAAGAATTCAGTTGTTCATCTTTCTGGAATAACTGAGTAACTGCTACACATGGCATAGTATCATTTTATTTCTCTTTTCCCTTCTCTTTACACTCATTGCAGTCTTCCCGCTGGCTTGCAATCCTCCAAAAAGTAAATTGTGATTCCACTGACATACGTCCTCTTCAGTCATTTATGGTTTTTCTAATTAAAGGAGGGGAGCAGTAATAGCGAATGGGGAAAGTTTATGCTTTCTAGTCAGTGGAATTGTTCTTAATTAGTTTGTTTCAAAGGAGTTCAATACACCTTCCAGCTACCATCAATAATTACAGTTAACAGCTTTTTTAAAAGTTGACAAGTGTGTTCATATTCAGAGAATATTAAAATGATAAAAGTGGGGAGGAGCAGAGGCATGAGAGAATGGTATACTTGACCAATTTCAGGCAGAGGAACTTGGATGTTGTCTCTTCTAAGGCTTATTCCCACCCCCAATTAGAGGAGCTGACTCCTAATGGTTATTTGTATTCTAGTTCATTGGGTAGCATTCCCTGTAAAAGGTCCTTTATCAGTCAGGAGTTATTTTGTTAAATTAAAAAGCTTTATGAAACTGGAGGATGCAGTGATATAATAAATAAGGTATTCTAAGGTGGATAAATGGGCATTTTAAAATACTTTAATATATATTTTTTTTAAAGAAAAGACTCTCTAATATAATGCAATATACCCCAACAGAGATTAATGTTGCTGAAGTTATGTCTTCTATTTCCTTCCACAATGCCTGGCGGCAGAGTAGCATTCAGAAGGTCATGACTTCATTTTCACATAACACAGCCTCCTAGCATGAACAAAGATCTTGCTTAAGCCAGGAGAGCAGGATTTTTTAATTCTACTTCAGTTGGGGCAGATTTCTTCCTACTTGTGTGAGAATGACTTCTCCACAATTCATCTGCAGTAAGAAATTTTGTCATTCAGGCTGTTTCTTCAGCAGACTGACCTAAAAAGCACCAGACATCAGCAGGTATGAAGTCAATTAGGAAGAATAAAGTAGACTATGAATGTGGTTTCATTTATATGACTTCAATACTACCCTCATGATACAATACAAATGTTTCATATGCCTAAAAATCAGTTCACTAAACTGGCATGACAAGATCTTAGATGAGTGGGCAGGCTGAGCTCTGAGAGGTGGATCTGTTTGTGTCTCTCAGTAAATACTATCAAAGTTCCCATTGTCTGCTAACTAAAATCACATATTGAAAGGTCACTGTGTCTCAAAGATAGAATCAAGCAAGATATAATAATATGTGAAATTGTCTCAATTATATGGTGTAATGGTGTGTGCATCTTTCTAAGAGCCATTTTAGAATACTAATTTCCTTATATTTCCCTATGCTACATTTGCCCTGATGATGTCAAGTGCCTTTTTTCCACTGGAATCAAAAATCACATAAGCTGAAAGAACAATTGAGAATACCCACATTTGAATAAATATATAATTTAAGTTAAGATTAAATGTTTCTGAATTTCTAATTATAGAAGCATATAATCTCATACAGTCATAAAATAGTTTTTGAAAAATATCATCAAGTTGGTGTACGGAATTTGTCATTTCTTTTTAACCAGTTCTTCCTCTTTCCCTTTTCCTGCCTGTGCTCTTCTTGCATTTTGCCAGTTGTCTTGTGAAGGCATGTCAGAAGTATGAACATAGGTTAATGTAGCAGTCAGTAGTTCATGAAGATTTGGATTTGGAATGGGAAAGAAAACCCCATTGTGGTAACCTAGATTTCATCTGGATCTCACCCAGTGTCATGACAAGTGAAGCTGCCGTAAAAGTCTTACAGTTATGATTCCAGCACTACTGTGAACTAAGAAAAAAAAGGGAATAAGTGGACGTAAGTTTGTGTTGCTATCTCAGTTTGTGTTTCTAACTGCTGCCCACACAAAAAAAGAGTATGTTACTGTAAATGCTAAACAAACATTTGTAATGAGTTGTTGAGGTTTCTTTGCGTTCTCTAACCAAATAGTTTCGTGTTCCTGCACATTTACAAAGAAAAAGAAAGGAATCATACTCATCTCACACTAGAGTTGAAGTCTACAATCTAGTTAGTGTTTCCAAAATTATTAGGACAGCAACTACACATACAAAATAGAAATTGAGTTGCTGTCTCTTTCAATCAATGTGCCTGGGTTAGATTTCAAAGCAGTACACAAGTATTTTGCCTCTTACAGTGCTCTTTGTGTGCTGTTCTTCACTCGTAGTCTCTCCATTGAGATGAAGACCATGAGGCTTGTTGAGCTGCCTGACCACTCTTGGAGCTCCCTGACCTTTCTGTTCCCAGCTCCCCAGCCTCTGCTTCTCTTCTGCCCAGAGCTGGTCTGTGCTCTGCACAGTTCAGCCTTCAGCTGCATGAATCTCAGCCTGATTTTCATGGACAATGGGAAATGCAATGGATATCTGCTGTAACCTTATCTGAGCTCATAACAGCTCTGGTGCTGAGAGCCTTGTAATCCTGTTAGGAAATGATGATAAAAGGTAGCAGAGTTTCTGACTGAATGTAATAATACATGTGGGGTTTTTAGGTGTTTCTTTTTTCATGAAGACAAAATGAGTCCACCTGAGGGCTGTATCAGGAAAAATACAACTTTCCTAGTTCAAAAGATACTTTAAATTAATTTTCTATTATTTTTTCAGTCTGTTTTTACATGTGTGACCAAGGACAACAAGCAAAACTGTAAATGTAGAAAAGGAGGAAAAATGATTTGTCATGACCACTTGTCATTTTTCTTTTTCTGAATTGAAAAAGAAGGTTTTAAAATGTGGAGATATGTTCCCTGTGTGGTCTGCGATGCACAACACTGATTCAGATGGCTTAAGTGAATGCCCAGAAATCATCTATCTCTGAGGCTGCTAATGGTCAACACTGACTAAGGTCCAGTTTCGCTTTACAAAATTCTTCTGATAACTGATCTTACTCATAACTGGAGGAAAATAAAACATTTGTGGTCATTCAAAGTTAATGTGAGATTTTGGGGGGTTTTGTTCTGTTTTCAAAAAAGATATGTGTATCTGCATGCCTTTTGCAACTTCGAGTGTGTTGATTAATTTCAGGCCACTTAATGAGCTTGCAATTTCAGTAGTTTTCATTGTCAGAATCTGAGGCCAGTGTTGTTTATTATCAAAATACCTTATTTTGTAAGGAGATAACAATTTACAGTCAGAATGACATGCTTTTATTTAATTTTCCAGTATTCCAAAAAGAGCTGCTGAAACCACTCATCAGAGGACAAGGGCTCAGTTAATCAAATCCCTGCTTGATGGTGTGAGATCATGTGAGGGCCTCTTGCTATTTCCTAGCAGGACTATGATTAGTGAAGGAATTTTCATTTATTTATGGCAGTTTCTGTAACTGTAGTAGAGAGTCTTACTAAGGTAGCTGAGAGTCTGCAGCACACAGGGAATCTTTCTAGTGAAGGTCTAGGAGACCTAAGGAAATTATTTTTCACAGTGGTTTAGACACCAGAGGCTGTAATGTATCTTCATAGCTCTTCATGTAACAGTTCTCCTATAACAGCTTTGGACTCACACGATTGTAATGCAATTTATGTGTGTTTCAGCTCTAAGCTCCAATAGTAAATGTATTGCTACATCCAGTTAGACAGTAATTTTTCTTAAGTGCCTTCTCAGAATTTCATAAGTCTGTCAGAAGCTTTCATGGTTTCTGAGATTTTGTAGCTAGTATAAAAATTGCATAGAACATTGGTTTTGAGGGCTGATAAAATACTATTTTAAGTAGATGAAAATGGAGACCTTTAACCCATACCAAGCTAACAGTACTCCCACAGAGTTTGCTCTTTCCCCCTCAGAAGAGACCAAAAATGAAAGCCACAGTGGGGTCTTGGATTTAAAAACACTTCTAGGTGGTATGTGCAAAGCCTGCTTTCATACAAATTTAGCCGTCATGAAGAGTTTGTCTCTAAACATCTTTTCTATGCTCTTTACTCCAAGAGGTTTAACATGTCTATTTTATGGAGCTCTCTGTCACTCTGTTGCTAAGTGATTGACAGAGGCAACCAAAAGGCATGCTACATTATGTTATTTGCCCTTATTTTTAAGTAATTCCTGAAAGAACCAGTCTGCACTTTGATGGTGTAGTCACTGATTTGATTGACTTAGAGTTGTTGCATGAAGGGCAACTAAAAGTAGACAACAAAATATTTTAAGTTCTAGTGAATTTGCACAGGGCTGATAATGGACTGAAGAAAATCCTGTCTTCAAACCACTTGTGGGATTCCTGGCCACTTGGTTCTGCTACCAGAGAAGACCTAGGGCAGACAGTACTTCTCACATTTTCTTCTAATACTTTTTTCCTGCAGTTTTAGCATTTAAGGGCATTTGAAAGGTTATTTTGGAGCAAGGCAAGTGTTGTGTAAAGTAACTGAAGTCATCATGGCACTACAAACCACTTTGAGAACTATCAGTACTAAACTTCTCAGGTGACAGTTCTGCAATTATAATTTAGTGAGATTCAGCTGATAAAAAGATGGGCATGGATGTTATCAGTAATCAGTAAACTCAGTGCTGTATATAAGGCTTAGTTGCTCATCAAAACCACTGTATTATCACTCTTTAACTCCAAGCAGCAATGCACCTTTAAACAATCTACTTTTATGCCTTTTTTGGTGGTCATGAAGGAATATGCAAATGTATACAATTTGAAATTCTGATTTTATTAACCGGCATTGCTATGTAGATTGGAATTAATTAATACTTTAACTTTGTGTGTACCCTGCATGTACATACAAAGGAACATGTTCATGCCAATTCCTTCTTTGATGCTTGGAGTGGTATTAAAATATATATAAAGTGTCCTCATAATCTCAGATGGCGATCTTGAGGCTGCCAGTTAAAACCCATTCTGATTCATCTGTTTGGCAATTGGGAGCTCATCTGGGCATTCAAGGCATGGGGAGGGAGCTGGAGAGAAGGAGAGTAGGCAAATGAAGCCAAAGTTTTAGTTATTTCAGGCACAGATCTATTCTCTGCATGAAATTAAGTATCTCTATGTGCTTCTCACAGGTTCATGAGGTATGGAAAGCATGAAATACGTTGCTTAAAGTTTTGAGATCCATGTGGTAAAATCCACCATAAATGTAGATGCAGGTCTCTCATCTGAACACACATTTCAGTCCTGCCTTCTGTGTAACCACTTCTTAACAATTAAATGATGATGGAAAATGTGTTTCTTGTCCAGAAATGGTATTTGTGTCTTGTGCAATTGGGATATCAATATTGCTTTCATGGTATTCTTTATGGCTAAAAGATGAAATAATGTTCTGATAAAACCACAGTAACAGGCACAATGCTACCAGTTGTTACCCACCAAAAATCTGTGAGGGCAATGTTCTGTTATCCAAAAACGTGTGGAAAGCCAGAAACTCTAGGTAACCTTGTCTAATTAGTGCAGCAAGTGGCTAAGCACAGTAGGACTGGCCAGCAGTATAAATCATTAATACAGATAGAGTGTTCTAGCAATATTATTTAGCTACTGGGATAATTGAAGTTTTAAAGGGTCATCAAATCTTGTGTTTCTCTGTGTACTCTATTATAAGCATAATTGCTTTCATTGATTGCTAGTACTGTTACAAAGGAAGAGTGGAGGGATGCTAATCAATCATTCCACAGAACCAGAAGAACAGGCTCTGATAAGAAGATCCTTGGAAATTTTTGTTTAATTAAAAATCCAGCCAGACAGAAAGAACTCATGAGCGCTGCTATAGAATGCGGTTTACAAATTTGTAGGTGAACATTAACTCCATTCGACTGTTCAGTTGGATAGAAAGCTTTCCTTGGGGGGCTTAAACTTTAATGCTCTCCTCCAGTACATCTCCCTGTAATAATGCTAAATTTACTTTTCATTCATACACAGTGAGATAAAAGTTTAAGATTAAAAAGGTTCCAGGTGTATACCTCCTAAGCTGAAGTAATTACAGTATTATTCTTCTAGGTTGAAGCTACTACAGGTTAGAACTGTTATTTTGTATCCTTAATTTTCTGATTATCTGGTTTCCAGTGATCTTAAAAAAAGGCGTGATGTCTAGGGGCTTTTTTTAATTAGAGCTTTTTAAAAAGCTCTTCCATGGAGATTCAGTTGTTGATTTGGTACTAATAGTTTCCTTGGGCAGTGCTTGCCCTGTATTTATCTTCTTGCTGGTATTGTAGACATAGTCTTCATTTTCTCAACTTTTAAACTTATCAGAGTAAAGGTTGGTACATGGAATCTACTTGACTTGCTCATGCCATGTGACAGATGAATGGCGCATGTTCTTAAACTAAATTTCTGAAGTTCTGCTCTACTGTGCAAAGAACTAGGAGTTTGTTTTATCTTTCCCATTTCCTCAGGAGAGCCATGGTCTAATGATTCTGAGACCAGAAGGGTGTAAGAATTCCAGTTTTTTAAAACTAAAGGTATGTAATAAGTTTATGAAACTGGGTCTAGAACATCTGAAAGTATCAGGAATACATGGACTGGAGTTTCTTTCTAATAGTGCAAAAATAGGCTTTAGATCCAATGCTGTATTTTTTCATTCATTACTCTGATGTTCTTTGTTGCATTAATAATAATCTCTTAAATATTTAAAATATTTTCCCCATGTGCTGACAGTGCCCTGCAAAAACGTCTCTTTAAAGTGACACATAGATAACTGTCACAGAAGGACTAATTTAAAAAAGAATCTTCAGCAGCAGGAGTGAAATCCAAGGGAAAGTTTATGAATCATTAATAACGTGAATGCATTAAATCTCCTGCAAGAGGTAGAATGAAAATTCCCCTGTTAGATATAAATGTAGTGTTTATTTAGCAAGATGATACCTACATTGTTGGAAAGATTGATTTGTTAACAATTCACGAGTAATTTCAATGACAGATTGACATGAAAGAATCTAGTCACGAGGACTATTTTGTCTTGGTGCTGAAGTGCTGCAAGATTTCTTTCTGATGTATATATAATTCTTGGATTCTCTGGTATCGCAGATGCCGTGTGTGGGTGGTAATAACAATTTTGGTGGTTTCTCACTGAAGAAGCTACTAATTATTATTCTTCAATTTTTCACTTATTAAAATGGCTCTCTGAGATGTGCACTTTATGAAAATTTTCTGGCATTTTAAAAAGTTCTTCTTGTTCAATGAACTTCAGAGAACAGCAGCAGTGCACTAAGACCATATGCATTCCCAAGAAGCTAATAAAACTCAGATAATCTGATCAAACTGGAGCTAGTACATTGCTGAGTTTAGAAAAATTCCCTGTCAGCTCTAGCTAAAATCTCAGTAGCCACAACTTCCATGCTTTGTGATCAGAGGGAAGATTTTCACAGATAAAATGTCTTTTACAAAGCCCATGGCATTTCTGACTTGTGTTCTTAAACGTGGTTTCTTCTGTTTAAGATTCAGTGCATGTATGAGGGAAATCTGCTGATAACCAGTCTCTAATTTATTGCACTAAACTGACCACAGTAGAAGCTGCAATAGAGAATGAGTAATCTTGCTCTGAAAACAAACAAACATGTAACCTTACTCTTTTTCAAATACCCTTTGTTAACAGCAGCAATCCTTTCTGCTGCAAAATTTTGAATGTCTTACCAAGCCCCTGCTGTATCAAATACCACAGTGTCTAGATCTCCACAAGGGACTGGGTTTTTGCTTCGCTTTTATCTCCTGGCTGGGAAAACATGAGATATGCCCCTTTTATTCCAAGGGTGAACACTGCAAATCATGTGATCTGGGGCTTCACCTGTCTCAAGGAAGCTTTCCGAGTAAGTTCCAAAGGTATTTTGCCAACATTTAACTCTGTCCTCTTGTAATGATATTTTTTTCTGGTAACAGGGAAAAATTATGCACTTTTTTGTCCTCTTGAGATGTCTGCAGAGTAAAATCCAGGTTGGTGATTCTCAGATTTCTGAAGCTGCAAGTCATTTTTGACTAATTGCTTTTCTCATTGATATATTTTGATAGAAGACTTCTCTCATCTTGATAAGAGTCAGAGATCAAGAAATACACTGATGACTTTGAAGTCATTGAAAGTTTGTTGTTTCCAGAGAACCGTATTGACACAATATTTTGCTTTAAGAAGGATAGAAAAATCAAAAATTGGATTAAATTATGAAACCCTAAGAGCAAACTGGAAGAGGGTATAACAATGTGAGCTGTTGTGAGATGGTGTTTAGTTGCTAGGTGTAGCCACATCGTATTGGTGTTATCTGCACAGTGCTATTCTTCTAACATGACAATTGTTAATATTCCTTGACTCCAGTAAAATCAATTTAATTGACTTATGTATTGAGCAAATGGAAACCATGAAGTTGACAAGGTTATGTGGCTTTGTGGCAGCAATATCTGTGATGTTATCATCCCCTGTTTTGCTATACTCACATTTCCTAAAGGCACTACTGTTCCTGTTGCTGACCATATCAGAGGATAAAGAAACAGTTATATTTGCCATAACTTTGATTCAAAGAACATTACTTTTATGTTAACTGTTAAATTACTTGGATCATCATTGCTTGGAAGAAAAGATGCTTATCTGAAGGAGTAAGAAGCCATGAAATTTATATGCTCTCTTCCAATGCCTTTCTCATTCATATTTGAAATAGTTCCATTAGCGAACTGTGGTTTTCATCTGAAGTATTATTCAGCCTGAATGCTGGCTGGTCAGGATGAACATTTCTGTACTGGACATGGTCAGATTTGTTCTGCTGTGTGTCACAGGCTGGGTGGTGTGATTAAATTATACCTGTCAGAGCTCTTAGCTGCAGAGGGAAAATCTTCTGCTTTTGGTTTTGGAGAATGTAAATGATTCACTCCTGTGAAAATCCAAGCAGCCATGAGAATCCCTTGAAGTCTTTAGATGACAGGCATATTTTTATTGCAGTATTATGCATGCTTTTCTACTCTGTCATTTCAAACATTTTGTATAATAGATTTTCAATATTCAATGCAGGATTTCTAACAAATCTTAGGCCATATAAAATAATGATATTTATTAATTAATCCTTTTCAAATACAGTGAGGTGTTTCCAATGTCTCTGCTTTCATATGGTGAAAAATCTGGAAGCCATTAGAAATGTTTTTTAACATACTGATCTGGATTATGAATCAAGTTTTTAGTGACTCTTTTTTAGCATTTATTAATGTTTTTTTATTTTTTATAAGAAAAAAACCATAGAATCATTTAGGTTGAAGAATGCTTCTCAGATCATCAAATCCATCTGCACACCTAACACTGCACAACTAAAACATGCCTCTAAGTGACACACCAACACAAATTTTAAATACCTCCAGGGATGAGGACTCAGCCACCTCCCTGGGCAGCCTGTTCCAGAGCTTGACAATCATTTTGATGAAGAAATTTTCCATCCAGCCTAAACCTCCCCTAGTGCAACTTGAGGCCATTTCTTCTTGTATTGTCGCTTTTTGCCTGGAAGAAGAACCTGATCCCCACCTCATTATAGCCTCCCTTGACATATTTGAATAGAGGGTGTGGAGAGGTTTGTGCTCCAAACCCTTGCCCAGATCCGCTGCCCTTCTCTGGACAGGTGCTCCAGCACCTTGATGTTTTCCTTGTTGTGAGGCACCTGAGACTCATCACAGGGCTCAGGGTGTGACCTCTCCAGTGCCAAGGGCAGGAGGATGGTCACCGCCATGGCCTTGCTGGCCACACTATTGCTGGTACAAGCTGGGATGCCATTGGCCTTCTTGGCCACCTGTGCACATGTTAGCTGATGTCCTGGTGATTGTCAACTAAAACCCTCAGATCCTTTTCCACTGGGCAGTTTTCCAGCCACTCTTGCCCCAGCCTGTAGGCCCGAATGAGGTTGTCGAGTGCCAGTGTGGGCCTCTGCATTTCAGCTTGGGTTCAATCTCATCCAACTGGCTTCAGCTGATCAATCCAGCCTGTCCAGGTCTTTTTGCAGGGCTTTACTACCTTCCAGCAGATCAACTCATTATCATCTGTGACCTTGCTGAGGGTACACTCAATCTACATGTCCACAGGTCATCAATAAAGATCATTAAAGAAACCTGGTCCCAATACTGAGCCCTGGGGAACACCACTGGTGGCCACCTGCCACACTGGATATAGCTCCATTCACCACTACCCTCTGGGCCTGACCATCCAGACAGTTTTTAACCCAGCAAAACATACACCTGTCCACACCAAGGGAGGCCAGTTTCTCATGGAGAATGCTGTGAGGAATGGTGTAAAAGTCTTTACTAGGTCTAGGTATACACATCCATCGCCTTTCCCTCACCTACTAAGTGCATAGCCTTGTCATAAAAAGAGATCAGATTGGTCAATTTGCTAGAGAGGGGGAAACTGTGAAACTGAGGTTTGGGAATTTGTAGAAAATATCTATGAAATTTTAATGCTATTTGATACTCAGAGGGAACCTTAGTAAAAATGATGTTAGCTGTGCCAGACTTCCTTATATCTCCTAATACCTTTCATTCAGAGGAGCCTTTTCTTCTGCATTTCCATTTTTAGCTACTAGGCGTGTGGGAAGACCATATTTCCGCTTTAGCTTTGCAGGCACTCCCGCAGCCTCAGGGCTGCTTGGCAGAGGGATGTCCAGGGACTTCAGAGTGGTGTGTGGGAGCTGCTGGGAGCAGAGCTCAGAGAGGGCCATTCAGCTTGTGCTGACCTCTGTAGTATTGCTGGCTCCTGCGGCAGCTCAGGCAAAGGTGTCCTGGTGTGTTTTTGCCAGTCTGTGATCACTACACTGGCTTTGATGAAGGCTTGTTCTGAAGAATGTGGAGACAAAGAGATTTACGTGCATTAGCTGAGTGGTTTGGGTCTGCTCTCCTGCTTGACTGCAGTGAAAACTGCAGTTTAATCCATTCAGCTGTAATGCTTGTGAATCTGAGATACTACCCATGTGTCTGTGAACTAACGCAAGGCTTTCACCTGGTAACTGGGCTAGGCTTGCTACTTGCTGCTTGGAGGAAAGGACAGTGAACAAGGCAACTGGCAGTACATGTTTTGTTAAGAGGTCTGAAAATGGGAAAAATGGATTGGTTTTCATTATGCTTTTTGTGTTATTTGTCATAACATTCTAATTATTCAAGTTTGCTCTTAATGGTTTCCTTGATATTAACCATTAAGGAGGAAGCCTTTGGCAGGATCATTCTACTGGGGAAAATTCCCTGGCCTCCTTCTGCTGACCTGATGAATATAAAGGTCTCTTTTGGCCTCTGATCTTTAAACAGTGGAGAAGGAACTATTGCTTCTTTGGGAGCAGCAGGTGTGAAACATTCCAGCAACACTGCTCCTGAGGTAATTTGTATAAACCTTGAACAATGTCTAGAGTGGTTAACAATGACTCTGGGAGCTGGTATAATTATCAAAACATTTGAGCTAAACCAAACAGATATAATTACTAGATCAGCACTGGTCATGTTGTGAACATTGCTGTTTGACCATTGCTCAGGTTAATGCAGTTTGGTGACAAAAATGTTGGCTATTTGTTTTCTCTAAATTAAAGATAGCACAGTGAGTTCAAAGTAATTCTAGGTCGGACTGGCTTAATAATAACTTGAATGTACTAATGTTGCTTTTTTGTAAACCTGGACAACATCTTTTGATTTAGAATTAATTAGAAATATTTCATGCAGCACTAGCAACAGTACTATACAGCATATTTTTACGTTTTTAATTGATACGCACTATCAGCAAGGTAAGCTGCACTGTACTTGCTCAGGTAGCCAGAGAGCAAATAGACAGTCCAAGCAGCCTCTAAATTTATGATCAGACTCCTGCCCTAAGGATAAACACTGCTCAAAACCACTGGCCCCTTCCATCCCAGAGAAGCAGAGCAGGGTGCTGGCAGCTGTGGTTGATGACACACATGCTCTCCTCAGACTGCCACCTCCTCTCTGCTTGCTTTTCTGTGTCTGTTTGCTTCCCATGTCTGTGCGATCTCACCTTGCTCCTTTTGATTTACTCCAGCTACACCTTGTGACTAAATACGAGGTGTGCTTATAACATTTCTTCTTTTCCATGTGGATCCTATTTTGATCTCAGGCTTGTGATGCAGAGACACCTGAACTTCCATGGTTGCAGCAGCCTCTCTGCATAGCTGGGGATTGCGTGATTGTGTGAAACCCAATGTTACCAAAAAGAGTGATATAATGGCATTCCCTGTTTTCATGTTGGAACTTTTATATGGTCATTTGCTTTCTGTTTCTGTCCTTAAAACTGGTTCTATCCAAAAATGTCTCTTTTTTGTTTACTTGAGAGCAGGAGGTGTGGATACTTGAGGGCATAGGCCTTTGCTCTTGAAGTTAAATTAACATAAAAATTATTTAGAATAACTCATGGAATTTCAAGTCTTGTGAATTAGCCTCGTTTATTTAGAGCCCTGTGCAATAATTTATGAAAATTAAATATAAATTAAATTAAATATAACATGTAGCAGTTATGTCAGTGGTATATGTAGAACAATGTGAACAATTTCTGAGAAGAGAGTTAAGTCATTTATCCCCTTTATTTACCTGACTTAAAATTAAATGAATGTATTGAGAGATTGTAATTTGATGTTTATCTCTGTTGTGCGTACCACAATGAGATTATACATTTTAACAATGTAAGTTTTAAACAGCAGTTAAACACAGGTTCTTGATTATAAAGGGCCTGTAAAAACATGTAGGTTGGCATTTTGCTGCTCTGTCCATCAGAAATACTTAAGAATTACCTCCACTGTTGTAATTGTTTATAAAGCAGAAGAACATGTTAAGCATTTGAAGGTTGCAAAACACTTGAAAATGGAATGGAATTTGGAGTGATATAAACTAGCACTTAAATGTTGCTAGATAACGGGAATGATTCAACAGCTTAAATGCTTGGGGGGAAAAAAAGAGCTTTAAATTTCTTAAAAATCCTTTTAATTTCTTAAAAATTTGCTTTTTATAATGGGATAGGTGATTTTTACAGTTGTAGTTTTCTCTGTACTTTTTAAATGAGTAGCACTCCAGGAGTCAAAGATTTGCAGATGATGTGATAGATGATGCCTAGTGACAGGAATCATGTCATTCCACCCTGAATGGACAGTTTTTTAATGAAAAGCTTAGCAAAGTGATTATATATCAAACAATATTGGCGGCAGGTGCATAAATCATAAAATACTGCTTTGATGTGAAAATGGTATTGGTAGGTTACTTTTAATATCAATGCGTTGCCTGAAGGCCAATAGCAATGACCATATTTGGGGGAAGGTATTTTTTCATGTCAGCATTGTTTATTTTAACCACTTTATTATTATTCTTCATATGTTCTGCTTTTCTCTCTTGCCTGAACCAGTTTTCCCTCCATTTTCTCTTATTTGCTCCAGTCTTTTTGTTGAAATGTTAGAGGTTTATTTTTTCTGAACTGATCTCCACTTCTGAGGGAATTAGCACTAATAATACTTACCTAAGTATGTAAGGTAAGTATATAATTACCTTACACTCTTGAGGTCCATGATCATATTTCAGATTTTTTCCTTCTCCTGCAAGAAATCTCTGCAAATATTTTATTAGGTGTGCTTAAGAAAGATGAGGACACAGAATAATTGCTGCACTTCCAATTAAAATATTCTGTTTTCACTAGTATATCTCTGTCAGCAAAAAGTAGCAGAATGGATAGCTTGCTTTCAGTATAGGTCCAGCTGCAGACCTGTACACTCTTTTCAAGGTTAACTTTGGGTTAACATTGCAGAAGTGTAAGGATGGCCATATAATGCTCTTTCAGGGTTTTTTTTTTACCCTTATGTTTTAGTTATTTCTGAGAGATTACATAAAAGGAGGTTTTTCTTATCTACAGTAAAAAGTAAATGTAATCAATTCTGATTGAACAGCCTTTTAAGCTGACTTTCCTCTGAATCCTGTAAGTCCAGTTCTCACAGTAAAAAATATGTTGCCTGTTACTGTGAATATTATTTCTTTTGGAGAGAAGAGAGTAGTGAAAGAGCACAGATCACCTAGTCTTAAATCTTCTTGCAGAAGCAAGAGCTAAGTCCTTCTGGATTTCTTTTGGTGCAAGTGTAGGAAGGAGACTGCTAACCTGAGATACAGTCATTTAGAATGTGATTCACAAGCAAAGAGAGATTCAGCAGCTCTAGGAGGTGGAGGGGCAAAATTCTTGGGGGACACAGAGTAGTTCGAATGGGACATGCAGCACAGGTAGTGCAAGGACGCTGGTTCAAAAAGCAGTAAATGGGTGTCTATTCTTTAGGTCATTTTCCACCATCCTGAAGAATGTTTCTTAAAGGCAAAGAAAATTATTATTTTGATGGGTGAGATGGCATGCTAGAGACTGCTTGGCACTCTAGATGGCCTCAGAGAATCACTGACATGTCACAACCACCCCATGATGAAGGTTAAGTGGCTGTGTGTGTACCCCTATGTCCAGGTGTACATCTGGATCCCGTCTGAGTTGTACTGTCTTCCAGTATGCACACTGTGTGTTCTATTACACAAATAAATAATTCTGTTGCCTTGAAAAAGTGGTAAGCCTGTTTCCTCTCATTAGTTATCTCTGCATGAGGAAAGGACAAAGCCAGAACACCCCAATTCCATCATTTTTTACAGCATCTCAACATGTCTGAGTTACTAGTCACTCTTTTATCTCCCTTTCAGGACTGCATACTGTATTCTGAACTTTTAGACTTACAGGCCTGTAATGTTTCTGTCCCTAACAGCAGCATAATTATTCTTATCCCATTTAGGTGAAACTGTGTTTACTTGGATACAAGCCAGGTGAGCTAATTGTCACCAGACATCTCTGCAGTGCTGCCTGGAAAAAATTTTGAATTCTTCTAGCTTCCTTGGCTGTGGACAGCAATGGTAGTCAGAGGTCCTCAGGAACTTTTGACATCCCTAATCCCTTAATTAATGATTTATTCTCCTCCTTATTCCATACTCATTATTTTTCCTAGGCACTATTGTTTTGGTTTATGATTAATGTGAAGGCTGTAGTTTAGCTGAAAACAATTGTGAGAGAGGAAAGCATGACTTCAAAAACTGCTTGTGTTGCCAAGTGCAGTATTTAATTTGGCTTTGCTTCCTTACTAATTATCTCTTCAATGAGGGATCTCAGAACTTTTTGTCATGTTTCATTATTCCTTATTATCATAGTTTACAGCCTGAAGTAGGTGGCAGGATGCTTGCCTTCTCTTTAGTAAGTTTCATCTTTTTAAAAGGTGTTAAATTTGATTTTAAAAAATCACTGTGTTCTGACTTGAAGCTGTACTTATAATTGGTAATTTGGTAAAAACTATTAAGCTATCTAGCTGTTTACATGAAAAGAGTCTGTCTTCTGGTTAAAGGTGAACCAAATATTTTTAAACAGTATTTTAAACATTAAAAATAGCTGTGGTAAAAGTTTGAGAAAGCAAAACTGAATAATCTTGTCTGTATCTACCTTCTTCCTCTTCTGCAATCTTTGGAAATCTGCATTAGGACAATATTTTTGGTCTTCAGAAGACAGGATATAATACTAACAAAAAAAATAATGGCAATAGGAGCAACTCACTTCCTGGACTGAATGCTCTCTGTTCCATAAATGTCTGACTTTCTAGACGTCTGGCAGAACAGCCTGTGATGTCTTCCAGGTCAGTTAGTAGCAATCTCAATTGTCACTGCAAACTCATCTAGCATTTCAGACCCAAAATTTTTCTTCTTTGACCTGGTATCATGCAAGAGATCTTGTTCTGATGCAGTGAGGTAAATCCACTCACAGGAATTTAGTTCTCTACTTGAAAATACTAGCATATTTGTTTTTCTCACTTTCCGAAGGGCAACACAGACCTATGTCTAATGTTGCACTCAACATCTGTTTCGAATATTTTTGGAGAGAGTTCTCTTTTTTTTTTTTATGGCAGCTTGTAATGATTAGCAACTCATGCATGGCTGCTTTTATGCCAGTAAACTGAAGGATAATATGCCTATGTAAGACTGTGTCAGCTGCTGTTAAAAGCTGCAGCTTGGGGTGTGAGGCGTTCTTCCAAAGCTGATGTTTGACCTTGATCTGTTGTCACAGCTGAAGAGTTTCATCTCCCTGAACCTCATGACCTCTCAGTCATGCAGCATTAGGCAATGTGTAGGACTTAAAAAATCTTCTGTAATCCTCAAAATCTACTTTTTTCTCTCCTTTCATTTAAAAGAGTATTGATCAATGGCATTTATTTAAGAATAGACTTATCTAGATTCCTGAAAATATGCTGTAATCATTCCCGTTTCTAGTGCATTTAATACTGACATGGATCAGTACCAATAATACCTTTCTTAATGTGGCCATTTTTGCATTATAAACATCTCTGAAGCCTTTCACTCTGAAGTGAAAAGGTATTTTTCATACTGCTCTGGATCCCATTTGTATTGAAAGTAGAGGATAATACTTCCAGCAGAGACTCCAAATGTTTCATGGAAGTGCTAAGAATTATCTTCTTTTTAAGGTGAAGAAATTGAATGAAGTCCAGCATGGAGACTGACCACAGGACAGAAGTCTTGACATACCTGTGTCACTTCCACCCATTGCTTCTAATGCCTTTTTCAGGGACCACCACAGGAAGAAACATCTGTCCTGACTTTTCCTTTTTGCAATTTGGATGCACCCTTTAATTTCCCCATGACTGGAGAGTTTTTCAGTATTCCTCTGTAAGGAGACTATGATTTTGCTTGTATTTGTTTGGTTAAATTTCTTTGCTAGGTAGTTTGAACTCATAGCAGCTGCTTGTGTTTACTGAAATTAGAACTGAGTATTTTTTGACAATTTTTCTTTCAACAGTCATGCAATTCCAACAATGTTGCTTTGGTCAGTAAAACCTCCAAACAATTCTTTAAAATAAGAAACATTTTTATCAGTGAAACATTTTGGTATTTTAATTTGAAAGTTTTTGTTTTGAAATTACTTTGAAACATTGTAGTATACTCAGCTTATTTCATGTATCAAAAGACAATTTTCAGTATAAAAAAGTGCATTTGTTTGCAAATGTCTTGTTACCACAAGATGCCTCTGTCCTTGTACTCCCTATAAATGATCATGCTATGTTATTAAGTCACCCCTGAAAGAGAAGAAATCCAGTGGAACTTAAAAAATATTGTAAACTAGAGACAATCTTCAAGTTTTAATTTTCTCTTGATCAGTTCTGAACTATAAATTAGCAGGAGATTTATGTATTCAGAGTGTTACTGTCTGAAATTCTTATATAACTCTCTGGGAACATTAAATGTAATCTCTCCTTAGATTTAGAAGGTTGTAAATTGGTTTTATTTTAGTCTGCACTTTTAAAATGGATATTTCTAGGTGTAGACTGCAATGACAGTCTTTTGTTTGAATAAACTGAAATTAAGTTGTTATAATAAGTAAACAGGAAGCAAAATTGAAGACACTAGAATCTGAAAAATGAGTGTTTAAAAAATAGAAAAACCCAATGGAGAAAAAAGTGAAAAACTGGTAAATTGCATAATCAAGCTCTGAGAAGTAGTTTGTAGAAAAATGGTGATTGCTTTAGTTATCTCAAACATTGAATCTATCCCCCTCCAACAGCAAAGTCTAGAAATTCATGGACACAGAACATATCTGTTTTCTCTCTATTTTCCCTTCTCTATCAAACCTGTTTCTTCATGGCATGCTGCTTCTCTGTCATCTGTGACTGTAATTTACACTCACTGTGGGACTGTGCTTGAAGAAACATAATTGGGAGAAAGGAGGTGGTTTGGGAACTCCCATAGTCCACACTTAGGGAAGCCAGCTTTGCATCCCAGCCTTTTCCCACTGATGATTATTCTGGTCCTGGACCTTACAGATTTATAATTTAAAGACTTTAATCTCATGTGGCTTCATTTTACAATACTGCATCACCATTTGTGGAGTTTAAGAGATCTTTGTATTGAAAACTCTTTTTAAATAGATTGAAAATATTTCCTAAGCTACATGAAATTGCTCTCCAGCCACTGAAGAAAAATAAAGCTATGTCTGATTATTCTTTTTTGAATGCCAATGCTGTTGGGAAAAAAACAATCTGACCTTTCTACTGCCTGCCTCTGTCAGGAGAGCTGTCCAAAGCCACATGAAGGAAAAGTGTCTTCCAGCTTTACCTCTGGGTCCATTCCAAGTCTTAGATGTGATAGCCAACTACCAGAGGAGAAATGCTTCTCAACATCTGCCCTATAGTCTGCTCTGCAGAAGGGGAAAGATGCAGCTCTGAACTTAAATGCTACAGCAATCAGGTTTCCTTTGCATAATATGTGAGGCCTGAAATATGTTAAGTGTGTTCAAAGGTTCTCAGAATATGGCTTTTACTGTCTATGCTAATCAGGCATTCAGAAAAAAGCCAACTCCTCAGAATCTGAGACTTACTACTGTTTAAAACCTTAGCAAATATCACAGTATGTGTATACTTTAAATGTCAGTGATATCTTTTCTGAGGAGATTGGGTTTTTGCGGGAGAGAGAGAAGAATATCAATCAACTGTAACCCAGTGGCCTGTAATTCATTGAGCCTAATAGCAGATGTGTGTATAGCTTTAAATCAATGGCAGAGGTGACTGCTTTGGGAAAAACCACCTTGAACCATGCAAAGTATTTTAAGCATGTAGGGCTTCTTGTCATTTTGCCTTTTTAAATTTGGCTTCATTGACTTGTAAATGAAACTTGGTCTCTTTCCAGATATTTTTGTGGGGCTGTTTATTGGTTCTTTGGGGGGTCTTAAAAATTTACTGCAATCACTTTCTTGTAAAGGATTGAAGTTTTCACCTTTTGTTCCCCTTCTCTATCTGTAATCTGTACCACAGTCAGGTTTACCTTTAAAAGCAGTATCCTTGACCAACCTGAGCAGTCTTTTATGTGTTGATTCTCTATCTCATCTTGTAGGTTGTGCTTCTGAATATTATCACTCATTTAAATATCTTCATGAAAGCTGAATTATTAGTTTTAGTGGTATTATAATTATCACTCCCAGATGATATCCCCCTCAGCTAACAAGTCAGTAAAAAAATCTGTTTAAGCTGTGATGCCCATGAAAATACTGTCTTCTAAAGTCCTTGCAGAGCTTTGACAATCATCCATCTAAGAAAATGCAAGGGTCTAGGAGATGGTTTAAATTGAGCAGAAAATATCTGACCTACAGCTGCTTTTTTTTTTTTTCTGTCAGATTTCTCTTTTTATCTCCTGAGACCAAGCAGAGTCTGATTTATTTTTTACGCTATCTTTCATTGTGGGAGAGTTGTTTTAAGTTAGTTTTTTACTTAGCTGCTTGACCAACACCAGATTCTTGTAACAATTTTCTTGCACTCCCAACTTATGATGTGAATTTAAACGCATTTAAAAGCTTATAAAAGAAACTATTATTCTGTCAAGCTTTCTTTAAGAATCAATGAAGACATTTGCTGGGCAGAGAAGACTCGCTCATACTCGGGCAGAATCTAAAGATGCATAGGGTTAAATTGCCACTCTTTTCATATGAGCTCCATGTGTTTTATCTGCTTCAGTGTTTTGGTCAGTTTGCTGGTGCCAGATTCTGTTCAGGCAGAGCAGCAAGAGGAGGTGCCAAGCAGCAGCTTAGCAGCCTCAGGAGTTTTGGTCATCCCTGCTCTTTCTCAGAGCAGCCTGAATCTGGCACATTTCCCCCTAATTTCAAGGTCTTTGCTCATTGCATATTGCTGGTCCAGAAACTCCCACCTTCACGTGCTTACTCTAACTGCTCTTCTTTTCAGGGGGCAATAACCACAGAAGGGGAGAAAAAAAAAGGAAAAGAAAACAAGTACAATATTCTACACCGGAACTTTAATAAACCGCTTTCTAGAGACAAATTTTTTGGAGTCTTTTATACTTTAAAATGAGAAAGAACAGTAAACAAAATGGAGCACATTTAGGATATGAAAGTCTGTGTTGTTTGTCTGTAAGAAAACCAAACTGGAAGATGTATTTTTTCAAACCTGCATCTAACAGCTTTGAGGAAAGGTTGTATGAAAATGTCTTGAAATAAGTAGCTGTTTTCTTAGCACATTATTCTACTTTTTGGGAGATCCTTAATATTGAAAACTCAAAGCTACCTACACTGACACATGGTTAATTTTGTAAATTTACAGCCTCTAAGACCTTGGAAAATGTGATTATCTAGTCTGAACAGTAGTAGACTAAAGCAATTTTGTGAACTTGAATTCAGTTTTTAGGGGAAAAGACCTTATGTCAAATGGCTGGTCAAGGAAATTCTGTTATGACCTATAATGCAGTTTTGTACTGACCCCAAACAGCTTCAGCTTCCATCCACTTACGGAAAGCAGCAGATGATGTTATGTTTATGTTACTTATGATCTGTGGAGATTTTTAAAGTTTTGTTAGGTGCTTAAAATATTTTACCCTTCTGTTTGAGAAATAAAGGAGACTGATATTCTGCAGTTTCTCATAAAGCACGCCTTACAAATTTATTATTTTTGGTGGAATTTTAAATTTTCCTTTCATTTACCAACTTTCATCTTCATCTTAAAGCATTGACACCAGCTTGGAATGTAGTTGTAGAGTGCTTATGGTGGGTGATTGAAGTCCTCAGAATTTCTCAGTTTATGCAATCAGGTAGAGGACCTTCACTCTTGACCCTCTTGACCTGGGAGCTGATATTCAGCTTTTTACTAGCTGTGATTCTTATGTCCTGTTTGGATTTGCAACTGCCCATGATTTCCCATTTTGTAAATATTTACTTCACTTTCATATTGCTCCAGTTTGGGTTAACATAAAATACAGACTGTAGCTGCGCTCTCTTTGGCAGCAGAAAAACAATCTCTGATTTCATGCAATCCAAGGTGAGCAATTCCTACAGGATGTTTTTTTCTCTGCGAGATTCTGAGTTATAATTCTTTTTTTTAAATCTATTTAATTCCTGTTATTGTGTTTTGAAGCCTTCTAGTTTATAATTTGGATTCTTTTTGTGGTGTTATGTTAAATGTTTTGTAAAGGTCTGACTAATAGTGCGTTGAATACTTTGTGGTAGGTTGACCTTACTGGTTGCCGATTCCCACCAAGCTTTTTGTCGCTACCCCCTCATCAAGAGCAAAGGGCAGAAAAATATGACAAAAAGCTCATGGGCTGAGATAGGAAAAGGGAGGAGGGACACCAAGATAATTCAGGGGACAGAGCACCACTCTTATGAAGAAAGGCTGAGGGAATTTTTTTAAATTCAGTGAGGAAAAGAGAAAGCTTCAGAGTGACCCAACTGTAGGGTTTTGGTACCTGAAAGGACCCTACAAGACAGGAACTATTTACATGGACATATAGTGACAGCATGAAGGGGAATGGATTAAAACTAAAAGAGAGTACATTTAGATTAGTTCTTGGGAAGAAATTATTTACTCTGAGGTTGGTGAGAAACTGGAACAGGTTTCCCAGGGAAGTTGTGTCTGCCCAATCACTGGAAGTGTTGAAGGCCAGGCTGGATGGGCCCCGAGGAATCCAGTCTGTTGACAGGTATTCCTGGGGGCTGGAACTAGATAATCTTTAGGGTCTCTTTCAACCCAACCCATTCTATGATCCTATGAATTGTATGTGTGTTATTACAAGGTATTTGGAGAGAATTGGTTTAAAACAATCCTGTGTGTTTGTATTTGGAGAGAATTGGTTTAAAACAATCCTGTGTGTTTGTATTTGGAGAGAATTGGTTTAAAACAATCCTGTGTCAGACTTACAGGTTTTCTTTTTTCCTCCTCATTAAATAATACCTAGGTCAGTGAATCTGCTGTTTTGACGTTTCTCAGCTCCTTAGAGTACAGTGTGTTCTCTGACTTGTAGGAGTACAGCTGTATCCAGAACATTTGAGTCCCTACAATGAGAAACAAAGAAAGACAATGTCATATTTTTTAAGTTTTTCCTCCTCTCTCTTTGCTTCAGTTACTTGGCAGTTGATGTTTCTTAAGCCATTTTACTGTTGTTTATGCATTTTCAGTCACAGATGCTTTGAATTATCACTCTATCATTGTTACAGCCTTTCATTTTCCACGCTATTTTGTCTGAGCCCTGTGAAGGATGCTCAAACCACTACGATCAATTTGTATAAGGGCATAAAGCTGTAGTATTACAACAGGGCTAGCCATTAATGGGATACTATTTGCATTTGTTTAAAAGAACAACTGTTCCTCTTAGCTCCCTCTTAGCAGTATATTGTGAATTCCTTTGATCATTTCCTGCTTTCACTCTTGAATCCATTTCCATTTCCTAAATATGGCTTTTTCTATCAGCCCATTTTCCTACCACCCCTCTTTCAAGAAATATTTAGTGCACAAATCAAACTAGAATCTCATCTTTAGAAGTTGTGTTTTTCTCTCACCTTAGTTGGAACTTGTTTCTGGTAGACTTTAACTATTGCTTGATGTTTGTTGTAAGATGTTTGTTATATGATGACATGGAAAAACATTAGAAATATGTGTTCTATACAAAATAGTAATGAAACTTACTTACAGTTCCAAGAAATGTTTGTGGGTTTCTTCTTACTGGTGCTCCAACTTTGGCCTAGAAACGGCTGTAAATTAGAAAAGTAACAACATTGACTTATATTCTTGTAAAAGTGTTCTGAGTTTAGTTTAATGGCATAAGCAGCTCCTGCTACTAATTTAGTTTGGGTTTGGCTGTGCTACAGCGTGCCATAGTGTGCAAAACTTTGTCACCACATTTTGGTGTGAGGGAGGCACAGGCTGCTATTCCGTGTTTATTCATGCCGTATCTGTGCATTAGTAGATCACCTGATTACACTATTAGGATTAAATCAGTCATAAACCCATGCCAGTGTTCCTGTAAGTTATGCAAAAATGCAAGTTACACCATGATGCTTGTGGGAGAACAAGCAACATGTGCTGGAAGAAAGCACTTGTCAAGCAATCGTTTTGTCAAAAAATCTTTCAAGATGTTCTGAACAAGTTTGGATAAACTGAGATCATGCTGATTTAGTTCTTAATTTGGGTTGCTTAGGTCAGTGTCTTATTTTTTTTGTGGAATAACAGCCTTGTTAAATCATGTGAACATGATTGCAAGGGATCATCTGCTTTTAATCTTAGACATGGTCATAGCTTGCAGAAAATCAAACTGACATTTCAATGACTATTTTTTTTTCATATCGCAAAGAACTATTGTCTTAGGCTTCTTTGGGCTTTTTAACAAGACTACCCAGCAGGTTTTATTAAAGAGGAAATACTGACCAGGAGGAGGCTATTTGTATCTCATCACTGTCATTTGCTGCAAAAGTATATGCTGTTTTGTGGGAGAAAGATGGTTGGAAATCAGCAGCAGGGTGTAGGAGTTCCTAGTGAGGGAAAGATGCAGGCAAAAGGGAGAAAAAAGTAAAGGAGTAATTTTTGGACTTGCTGGAGTGAAGATTGCATGTTGAAAAGGCAGGCTAACAAAAAAACCCCAAAATGTGTTGAGAAGTTGGAGGGGATTTGAGCAAGGAGTCTGGCAGGAGAGACTGGAAATAAATCACAAAGACCATGTGCCACAGGGTAAACTGGCTGCAGTTTATGGAATTCAGACCAAGCTATGCCGCCTGTTAATGTCCAAGCTCTTTTCCTTGTAAGAAATGCTGGGCTCAGAAAGTCACACTAAGGAAGGGGACAGTACACAAAAATCTCTTCTGTCGAGGAGTAAGATCTATTGGATTTTGCGGGAGTGAAAAAATGGAGGTCAAGTAGGTGGATGCCTTTGCTTACTTGGCAGTAATTCTTTGTGTCATGACAGAATGCACTTCACAGAAATTTTGGAAATTTTTAGTCACAAAATGAAATCCATTGATGTAATATTTAGTATTGCATCATGTCTAAGGAAAGCCCAACTTAAATATCGAATTGCTGTAAACAGTTGAAAATTTGCAATGTATTTTACAAATGGTATGTCCAGTTCCTAAAAGAATCTGCATCAGTTATAGTGTCATTACCTGTGATACCCAAAATGGATTTTTTTCCTTTTTTACTTTGGGTTACATTGCACTCTTTTCCGTAATGGGGTAATTTTGTACTTTGGATTTGTGAAAATGTGAAATCTCACACCCTGTTATTTCTGGTTTGTTAGTTCTGGAAATCTCTTGCAGACTGCTGCTTTGCTCTCTGAAGAGATAGTCCTTTCTGCACTGGCACTTTATTCTGTATTCTTCACACCATTACTTCTGGTTTACGGACATCAGAGAGTTAGGAAAGTGCTTGTCAGATGCTGTTTTCTGTGACTTGACCTTCACTTTGGTCCAGAGAGGGTCTTAAAGGTGATGAGGAGAGAAAACTTAAAAATCTGATCACACACATAGCAGGGAAAATATGATCAAATACTTTGGCTAAGAGGAACTGGTGATGTTCTCAGGTTTTAAAAGAAATCCCATTCATTTGAAAAAAATAAATATAGTCGAGAGCATCTAGACAAGTAGGAATCAAACATAAGGAAGAAGTTAATTAATAGTTCAGTTCTTCTCATGTCTCAAGTCAGCCAGTATTCAGCACAAGAGCCCTTTCCTTGCTTTCCTCAGTTACTGCATCTGTCTATGCTGACATGTCCTGTGCCTTATTCTTTTCTTCTCTCATGTAGTTTCTCTACACATGCAGTAATGTGAAAACTCAAACAAGTCAGTCCTCCTATTTTGGCATAGAACATCAGCCCATATAATTAAAATTCCTGAAGAACTTCCAGCGTGATTTCTGGTTTATCTGATGGCTTTTATTTTTTGAGCCTCTCTAGTCAAAAAATATTTCACTGCTCCCTTGGGCTTGAGATGAAAGGTGATTTGGTTTACCGGTTTCAGTCTGGTTTCTCTCAAGCCATAATTACATTACTATTTTCTATGCATTATAAAATTGAAGATTGAGAATTGAACTGTCAGTGCTGGTTACACAGGTATTGAGGAAAGAAATAAGTAAGGAACTGTATGTGCAAGGGTTTTAAAAATGGAGAAGGAATTTGTAGCTAAAAGCACCTCTCTATTCCTTTAGGCTTTCCTGAGCCTCAGTACAATAAATCAAAGAGGAAAAGTTGTTTTGTTTAGTTGAAAAAATATAAAACTTAGCTAACAATTCAGGAGTAAAATTTGATGGGGAAGAAGTTATATTCTGAATAACTAAGAATGAAAGTTAAACTACAGAAAGAAGTTTAGGTCTCAGATGAGCTCAACTGTCATGTTCCTAGTAAAAATTTTCTGTTAAGCTCCACGCGTGCACTTAAATTTTCAAGTGCTACATGATGATTCTGCACAACTCACATTCTAATTATGCTATATAATTCTCTTACATATAATATAGTAGGATTTATATATCTTAAATCAGGTTACCTAATGACACCTAGTATTTTATGTATTTACTGAACTATCAAATGGCAATCATAACAGGGTATGCAGGAAATAATTTGTGCTTCCCCCTGGAGGAATTAATGTAAAGTGTCTTGCTTCTCTGTTCTTTTCCCCTGATAGAAGCTTATCTTAGTAATTAATTGTGTGCTGAAAATAATTCTGAAAAAAACCTGGCTAACTGCATGTTACTTTGCACTGCCCTTGGATAATGCACCCATTCTGTACTGCTGTGCTTAAGCAGGATTAACAGAGGCAGCACAGTAGCCACAACACTTTATCCTTATTAGTACAAAAATACAACTGGGATACCCTTACAAACACTAATTCTGTGACTTTTTAAAGCCCAGGGGGCATGGCATGAAGAATATAGAGTCTTGCAGGGCTGCCATAGTTTGTTGAAAACCTTGAAAGCAGTGTGAAATTTCTTATTTTTTCTGTTATCAACATTTATTCTATTACTCTAATGAGGATTCCATTAAGACGGCCATTTTACTGTCCTTTAAAACCCTAATGAAATTATTAAAAAAATCTAGAATGCCAGGCTGTCTTTAATTTTCTTTATTGTCCAAGAACTTAAATTAGTCAACATAATGTGCTGCTTTAATCTATTGCCTCATTCTCTTTTATATTTGCTTCAGTGCTCATTATTAACAGCAAAAAAAAATTATAAACTTTTATTAATATTTTTTCCTATTGTTTCTTAGTAATGGAAAGCCTAATTTTATAATGCAAACTACAGCTGTTCTGGTATATGCACAAAATTTGTGAAATAACCCTCAACATTCAAAAACTTATATTTAAAAAAATGAAATTGTGAAGGCAGAATGATTAGTGGAGGAATCTCTTCTGCTCTTACATAGTTGTCACCATTAATGAGTGGATGGGCTTGAGAAGAAGGCTAGAAGTCCCTTCTAGCCTGCTGTGTGATGCTGGAATGGGAGGCTGGCTGCCACTGAGAGTTTCTGGAGCCGGGAGCAGATTCATTCTCTCACACAGTGCTCTGAGGCCTTGATACTGTACCCTGAAGAAAGACTGAGCTTGTAAACACCATAAGGAAGAGGGCTGAGAGCTGTCTCCTGGGAATAAGCAGACTGAATGGTGGGGAAAGCCCTAATTACAAGAAGAAAAGACTGTTAAAGAGTATGAAGATTGATAAAGAGACTGATGAAAAGCATGGTAGTGGAGAGGGGCTGATGCAGATGACAAGCTGCTATTGCCTGCCTTTCTGCCTACAGTCTCCTGAGCACTTGGGACAGGTAATAATCTTGTCTCAGCCCTAATCTGCAGAGCATGTAAAAGTCTATCAGAATCTGGGTGAGGTGGAAGGCTCTGCTGGAGTGTGCTTGTGGCACTGCCCGGGCACACCTCAATAAATGCAGGTGACTCATGGAACAGCTGCGCAGGGGTCTGGGCAGAACATACCAAGCACTTTATTGATTCACATGTTTTGCCGTGCTCAGGACCTGCTCTAGCTGTCACTGCATGGCCATATCCTGCTGTTCCATGGACCTCACTCAGGTTTCACCCTGGTTGGCCTCTGTCATACAGCTTGCTGCATTTGCTGTTTAGAATTCAAGCTCTGTAAATTGCTATAGCTGTCCAGCCTCTCACAGGATTCTTCCAGGTTGCTTATTATTTACACGTCTGCCACAGTTAGGCTGTAGGGTTTCTATGATAGGTAAGGGTTTTGACCTCTTTTTTTCTGGTAACCCCAAATGGCTGAACTGTTTCTGATCATGAGGACCAAGAAAAGCACTGCTTGTTACCTTACATCAAATAAGAAATTCATGGTGTCTTTTCTGAAAATGCTACTGCATCTCCAGGCTTTGCACTGGGAACCTGACCTCTGTCAGTGTGACTTTGTCAGGGGTCTGACATTTGCTGTAATTGTAAAAATCTGTCAAGATTTGTCTTTTTTTTCCAGAAAATCAGTTTACTTTTATCAGTGACTGCATATGACTAGGATGATTTTCTTTAGAATGATACTAGAGCGAAGAGAGGTTGGCAATTTAACCATGACCCCTTTCTTGCTGCATAGAGTGGTATTATGTTCAGCATCCAGGGTCAAGGAGAGCAAAGGAAAGGGAATAAAATTTAAGAAAAGAATTACAGAGGAGGTTAGGGCAAATGAATTTAGTGAGATGTCACCTAGAGGGGGGAAGGTAAGAAAACTCTTGTTCTAAGTTAGAGGATACTTAGGGTAATTGGAAAGAAAACTGAGCTGGGTATGTTTGGGAAGAATGTCCTTAACTTTGATGGGAAAAGAGGCTTGGACTCTTTTTCTGAATTGTGGGTTTTCAGATGGAGGGAAATCTAGCCCTTGTAAACTGAATCTCACCAGAAATGCAGTGTTATCCTGGGAACAGTATGGTGAAACGAGGACTAGATACTACTGCTTGTGGTCACTGTGTTTATGGAGGGGTCTGAGGCACACACCGCTTGGACTTGCCTACTGAAAGCTGAGGCTGGTAAATCACCAAATAGGCAGGACTTGGCAAGGCACTAAGATATGTTTGATGCTAGAACTAGCTCTGTTTCGAGTTAGCTAATATGGACTGTCTTGAACAGTGCTGTGTAGCATGGTCATGTATGTTTTGCTATACTCGTGTCCAGTAGGGCTTTTTAAAAAAGGTGCTCCACATCTTGGCTGTCCTTTATTAACATGAAGCTTCACTGCAGTGCTCTCCTAAGTATGATTTAACTCCTTGGCTTTGGGAGGGGCACAACGTCTTACACAAGTAAGATCAAATTTCTCTTTTGTAGCAGGTTTCTTTCACAGGAAAAGGGCCTGAAATTAGTTCTATCTATATTGATGGACATCTAAAGGTCTATGGGTTTGCTTAATAGGTCTGCAGGTAGATCTCAGATCCATTGATTTATCTGGGATTTACCTCCAAAATCTGTGACTCAAGCAATCTGATCTTTTCTTCTAATCTCAGCAATCTGTATACATGATTTGCTCCTCCTGAGTTTGGTTGTGAATTTATTATGATAAGCAAACCAAGGAGACTGACTTCAGCTATGCATTCAGAAATACTACACTGCTTGTGTCACTTGATTGACTTTTGTCTTTAATTTGTATAAGATATTTGCTCTGTTTGAAGCCTTGATTTTGAAAGAGAATCACATTGTGATAGATTTCATGACCTTTCCATGACATTATGATAGATTCCATGTGATTTTGTACATTGGCATGTAAACCTTTTGAAATAAAAGACAGGAAGAACAAAATAAATTTGGAGTTATTTTTACATGTTGATATTTGAAATTATTTACTTCAGATTACTGTTTTGCATAACAAGGAGTTTATGTTTGGTTTTTTAATTATTTTTCCTTAATTTTAAAAAATATATTTATCAGCATTTTAAGCCTTTCAGTTGTGTTTTTTTCCCTTGACACTTAAAATATATTTTGCTTCATGGGATGAGTCAGTAAACTTACGGGGTTAGAAAACTCTTCCCTGATAGATAATTTATCACTTAACAGTTGAAACAGGGGAAATTAAAAAGCCAGTTACAATTGTTTTTCAGCAGATAGGATGGCTGGAGGAGAAGCAAGAAGTATACAGGGTATGCTCTGGGTATAGAGGCAAAGCTGGCACCCAACAATGACTGAGAGGACCTTCTGGACTCCTTTTTAGGAAGAGATACAGGAGCTAGATATCTGCAGCTACTTCATTACCATATATTGTCCTTCAATCATTCGAAGGACTCAGCCATAGCTGGCTGCATGTGCATATGTTGTCTAGGGGCCAAGTTTAAGGAGAAAAAAAAGCTCTGAAAATTTTGATGTTAAAGGAGGTATGAACAGCTTGAGAGCATTTGAAGTGGAGGACTTTGCTGACCTGAACACGGCTCTGCACAAGGCATCGTATGTCCCTGTGCCTTTTGGAGAAATTACTTGGCCCCACGGAAGATGGAACCTTTTACAAAAAACAGGTTTAAACCTGTGAAAGAATTTGTCAAAGCCAGCCTATCAATGCCCAGTATTCTAGTCCTAATCTCTGCTCTTGAAAGGGTGCAGAAAACAGTAGACTTAGGCTCCCTGGTCACTGTCATGTCTTTCAATGAAAATTTTAGTGATGGGTTTAAAAGGCTCTAGCTCATTTGCATTACAAAAAGCCTTGTAATCTTATTATGCTGATAGATACAGCTACTTGTGCTTAAAAGATATAATTAAGCAATTATATTATGTCAGAATTTCCTAGACTGACAAAGCAATGTGCTGCAGCATGCTAGCTCATATTTTTGATGCACTGAAGACCCTAGTCCAGTTAACAAGGCACTAGCTAGAAAAAAAACCTTTTATTTAATGCATATGAATTTAAAAACAAGCCCAGATAAACAAAGAATTAACATCCATGCACTGACATTTAATTCAGTTCATGTCAACTCAGCTAAGAACGGATTTGTATGAATTTAAGGAATTAATATCTGTAGCCTGTTACTCGGATCTGAAATCATTCATTGTTTTGTGAGCAAAGATCAAATATACAACCATCATGAAATTAAAAGGTTAGATATTATAGCAAAGGCACTTACTGTGCTATACAATCTATATGTAATTGGATTTTTCTCTACTACTCCTAAGATGAGGATGTGATATATGTGCTCTGGGATGTGGCCTAGAATTTCTCACCTGTGATTATACTGCATTTCTCCATTGAAACTGGATTTTTTTTTCTGGCAGAGAATGACTGGATTCAAGAAGGCAGCTTGAGTACCAACACTCTGGGCAGCTCAGATCATCTTCATCATGTCTGAGAACATCAATAAATCTTCATCCTCTCCTATACAGCCTGAGATAATAACTGGCAGCTTATTACCTTTTCTTCATATCAAGAGCTGAGTGAAATTTACCCTTATGTACTGTATGGAAAGGACGGGTGAATGGCTTTTTCTGGACCTTGTTGTGTCCTTGGACAAATGTTTAGTGTGCCCTTTTTTTGCAAATTTTCCCTTGTAGCTGTTAAAAAAATCTGCTTTCCAAAGGGAAGCTTTTACTTGAGATTTGGCTGTTTTGAGTTATAGATGCCAGTGAAATATGAGATATATAAAGAAACTGGCTCACAATTGGAATATAGTATGTGAACCAGTCTAAACAATCTGTTAATCATATATAATTTTAAATGAAAATTTCTAACAATTGTTCATTGCCTTTCTTATGACATTATTGTTTCTTGCCCTGTGAAATGTCTTTCCATATCCTCCACAATAGTTTTTATGCTACACTGTCAAAGAATAATAAAGCCTGTAGCAGACAATTTCATAAACACTTAGGTTTCAGGAAGATGAAGGTATGCCTAGCTACTTTCTTTCATTATGGGTCATTCTCAGCAACACTGAATATAAAAATTTAAATAAATACTTTTGTATATACCAAGATTAAAAAACCATCTGTAAAAATAGTTTATTGCATGCCACTAGTATGATATTCAGAGTATCTAAGTCTTTAGTAATAGAAATAAAAGGTGTTACTGAATCATAATAGTTAAACCTGGAACTTTTGATGCATCTAGTTCTAAATGAGAGATTTGGGAAAAGGGGCATAGTTTGAAAGAAATATAGTTTCAAAAAGTTTATGATGTCTAAAAAATTAATGATGCATATACTTTGAATTTCTTTGGCAGAAAAATATTCTTTTTATGGGGTGAGGATTGTTGGCTCTTCTTTAATCAGGCTGAGAATGTCACAGACTTCAGCATGGGTGCACCGAAGAAGGACAGGAGGAACTTGATAAAACAATAGATCCATCAAATCAGTCCTGATGGAAAACACGAAGAGTTAGTTTTTCAATAAAGTGTTGTGTCAGGGAAGGTTTAAGTTGGATATTAGAATAATACTGTTCACTCAGGGGGTGGTTGGGCACTGGAACAGGCTCCCCATGGAAGTGGTCACAGTACCAGCCTCACAGAGCTCAAGAGGCATTTGAACAGTCCTTTCAGGCACATGGTGCTGTGCAGGGCCAGAACATGGACTCAATCATCCTTGTGGGACCTTTTATTGTCCCACAAGTTATTGTGTAATGATTCTGTGAAAAGTGATCTTTTCCCTTAGTAGTGAAAGCAAAGAGGGTGGGAACAGAATTGAAAAAATGCTAGTGATATTGTTAGACATAAATGAAAAGAATTGTATTGTATTCTCAGTTGTAGTTACTGGGAAGCAAAGCATTTCACTTTCATTTATGGCATTTCAACAAGTCAAGTGTATGTAAATCTCTGTGTGGTTGCTTTTAGAATAATGGACTTTATTTTCTTCCTTAGGACATGAAATTATCAAGTGATCCTGCCTTTTTGCTTAATACTGATTTGAATATGTGGACCACTGGACCATTTCCCCATGTGCTTAACATGCTCTTAAAATTTACTGAAAAAGCAAATTTGTTCGCTTTTTCATTTATCACTTTATGCTATCACTTTCCTCATTCTAATAATAGATTATGTTTAGAAAACATTTTATGAGGAAATATGCAATTGAAACAGAAACAGTTCTTGCACTGTAATTTTTCTTTATATATAGATATTAGAAGTTTGTACTATGAGCAATAAGCACATTTACTGAGGAAATCCTCCTCACTGTAACTGTAGTAAAGAAAAGATGTACAGTGAGCAAGAGAGAAAATCCTGGCTGAGATCAGTGTCTCCAAGCCATATGGCAGGCTCTGGTCCCAGTCCCTCATGGATGCCCTCTTTGACTTTGTTGGGGCTTCAGGGTGATGCAGCCCACATTCTCTGCAGATCATTCATTACCTTAGATTTGTGCCCTCAGAGTATCAGCCCTATCAGCCTTCATTCCTACTCTTGCTTTTGCATGAGAGGGATGAACTGCATAATTTTGTTGCTGTCCTGAAGGCAGCCTACATTAGCTTGCAGCTTGTGTACTGTTAATGTTCTGAAGTAAATAAATTCTCTACTGTTTTGTGGTTTGATAACACAGAAATGATTAAATTGAGAGAGAATTCACAGCTGAACTGTGTAAGTTAGTCAGTACTGAACAATAAATCTCTTTACAGCATGTTTGTCCTCTTATTTCCCTTTTGTTTCAGTAGAAATTTAATTTGAAAACAGATGACTTGTTTTTTTGCAAATAAAATACTGAGGAGTTAATAATTTTATAAGTAATTTTCCTTTTGTGCACCCTGGTCTGACAATTCTGTAAAAGGCAGTTTCTTTTTTATTATTCCTAAAGAACAAATAAACCCAGAGAAAAACAAACAAACTCATTTTTAAATGAGTTAATTTTACCAGGTTAAAGGTATAAATCCAGGTTAACCTCTCATTGTAGCTCATTATTTTTATATTAGCATATGTCCTTTCATTTCTCTCTTTCTCCTGACTTCAGAGAAATCCATGTCAAGCTTTGATATCTTTCCCCTGTTTCTGTAATTTTGAGATGGTTCAGGCTAAGCTGAGAACATATTGCTATTGATGGGGCAGGCAGGCATTAGACATTTACCTCTGACACCTTTCCTTAATTTCAAACTGCCTTTAGAAAAGCTTCCCTGATTAGCTGCCACTCTGAGAAACACACTTAAATCTCTTCATCAGCCTGAAGATTAGTCCTTGGTAACCTTTCCTTGTCTTTAGCAAGTGGGATGGTTTGTCTGCTGAGACTTGTTTAAAGCAGTCACACGCACTTCCTCCACTTTCACTTGCCAGGCAGTTTCAGCAGTTCTCCCCTGTGTAGACTTGACTGCAGCTAGACACATCTTTGCTACTGTTAAAGTAGAAAATTGCTTTGTCTTGGAAAACACTCAGGCACACTTTTGCCAGTACAGGATCAAAGTGGAAGGATGCTGTCACCTGATGATTCATAAAATCCAGCTGGCTCAGCTGGTGCTCATAAAGACGCACAAAAGCATAAAAGAAGCTCATGTTATCCCAGGTGATATCCCCAAGACAGGCAGAGAGCATGATTTTAGACCCCTACTGTTTCTGCAGGCACAACAAATACCATATTCTGGCTTTGTAACATCTATGTTGACTTGATTACTGTGTCATGCAGAAATCCTCAAATTCTTCACGTATAGGAAAATACGTCAACATCCAGATACTTTTTTGCTTGCTCAGGTTTCTGAAAATACTCAATAATGTGGTGTCTATAAGTAGATCTATTTTAAGCTTTCACCTGTTTACCTAGCCATGCCTTCAGTGAAATTGCATCTGGACAAAATTCTTTGTTCCAGCAACTATTCATTTCATCCTGGGTAGTGTTGGAATATTCTTATTTTAAAAGAAGACCAAAGATATTGGTTTCCTTGAGGCATAATACAATGTTAATTTTTCATTTAAACCTTCATCAATCAGGATTTTTGTTAATTGGTTGGTTGGGTTTTTTTATTTTATCAAATTTCTTCTTTAGTTAGAAAACTCTGGTTTTATTTGGAAATATAGAAATGGACATTTGCAAAATTCTTATCTAATTTACAAAGTAAAAATAATGACAATTTGCATGCCATGTAACCAAAAAATTTGTATATAATTACTTGTTTTAAATGCTGACAGGGTTATATCTCATTAGTATGGAATCTTGTTGAATTAATTTGGGTTATAAATCAAGTTAAGTTTTGCTCTCTCAACATGATTTTGAACAGAGCTTAAAACTGTCTGACTAACCACTGCATGCTGGCTAAAATCCTGCCTCGTTTTTTGGACCAGAAAGGTTAAGAGGACAGATGAAGCAGAAGCAAATGGTGTCTTGTTACTACTCCTTGGAGAGATCTCCCTACTAAAGATCTCCCACATCTACTGTGTAATGAAATATCTGCTAATGTCCATATAGCCTCTGTGGCATTTAGCACTCTTCATTTTATGTTGTCTGGTTTTGAAACCTTATGAAGTGTAATGTTCTGTAACCTTTCAAAAACATTCATAGGTGTGATGTCAATGTTTCCCAAGTACTCTGCTGTCGTTATTGTAAGCCTCACTTTTATTTAGAAAAGCCCAGGCTTTGAAAAGTGAAATGACCTTTTTTAATGTACATTTATTTTAAATTATTTGATGCATCCCAAACCTTTGCTGTTATTTATCTTCATGTTTTAACTTGTGCTGGCTTTTTTTTCCCATTGGCCATCATAGTTGCACAAAAAAATCCCTTCTGCTCTTGATTTTTTACTTAATCCAAATTTAAGGTAATCTATATTATTAACGACTAGCCTTCCAGTAGAAAACTGTGATGTACCACAATTTATATGTTGGCAACTTGCCCATAATGAAAAACTTTTAAAAAGTTTTTGCTATTCCTTTGTTGTAGCATTATTTTCATAGATTTTTTATTCTAGAGTGCTTTAGTTTTGTTTGGGTTTTTTTTGTCCACTTACCCATTTGGAGAATTAAAGAAAAGATTTTTTTTTCTTTTATTTTTTTTCTGTCTTTGGAAGTTGTTAATCTTGTTACTCTCTACTGCAGGTTTTGATGAAACCTATTTACAGACTGAACACTGTTGGCAGCTCAGGAACAGTCGCGGCTGTGCCATGACTCCACTCTGCCATTTGGAAAAACAGAAGCTGGTGAGAAGAAGCAGTGATGTGGTATGCCTAAAGAGGAAAGAAATTGCTCTTTCAATGAAAATGTGGGTTTTTGTCTATTGTGTGAGCACTCAGAATCTGCAGTGTCAGAAAGTTTGTGGGGGTAAAGAGCCCTATTAGTCATAAGGATGACTATTTGTTGTTGGTGGTGTGAAATCATGGATGTGCCGTTACTTCATCTACATCCACAGCATGGTAACATCCACCTTGGAAAAAAGTATGGACAGCAGCTGCTGATGTATAAAAAGCTTCTAGTAACAATCATTGTGTGCTCATAAACTGATTCTTTTAAATAAAAATAATGGCTAAAATCCTATGGATTAATTACCAAATTTTTGATACAGAAAAACTGTTTAGCGAAGGCAGTTTCTTTTCACCACAAAATGTTACCTTCTTTTGATATGATAAAATACCTTTTTTTACTTCAGTTTGCTTCTTTATTCTCTAGCTTTCTGATTTTTTTTTTCTGTTTTAACATAAAATCTTCTTGCTCCTTTTTTTTTCACAGGAAGGATGGTGAGTTTTACCCAGATGCACTGAGCGATATTCAGTAGAAATGCCTGATTTTATTTCATTTATGGTACATAAATATATATGTGGTGGTATGTTGATGGACTCTGTTTTAATATGTTGATAGCCTTAAAAAGCAATAGGCACATGGGCTTTTTTTGTTATCATAAGCATCACTGAATTCCAGTGTGATGCTCAAATCTGATAAGCATATGAAAGGCAAATATGTTTCAGTTTTGTATGTAACTAAACAAGAAAGGAAAACCAAAGTCTGTAGGGATGAATCCTAAATTTACAGGGTCAGTAAAATTTATTCTGCTTGAAAACACCTTTTAGTTTTTCCTCCCCTGCAGGTTAAAAAAATAAGCTTACTGACATTAGTGGCTTTACTTCACTGTTTTGAGATCAACTGTTTAAGGGAAACAGGATATTTACTTGAGAGAGTGCCAGATGCCTCTGACAATTGACTTAAATTTTCATAATCTATGTTTAAATTAAAACATGATGGATTTAATCCACAGCCTATTGCACACAACAATGTATTTGTTATTTAATTTATGATGCTTATTGAAATACAGAAGTTAATGAACAAAGTTGCCATCATGGAAAATGAGAAAATACGGCAAAATAGAGGAAAGGTTTATTTTGTTTTTTAGTTGGCTTTGCCCTTTTTTTTTTGTTGTTGTTGTTGTTGAAATTACAGGCTATTGCAAATAGAAAGTCTGAAGTGTCTGAATAAACACCAGATTAACATTTAAACAATGTTTTGCCAGTCATCTGTGTTAGTAGCAAAGCTTACTTCAATTTTTTTTTAATTTGACAGGAATTCTAATAGATGGTAAAATAGGCACATAAACATAGGCGCTTTTCCGGAGGAATTGATTAGGATAAATTCAAAAACATTGTCATTATTTATTTTTGCTATTTGGATGAATTTACTACTGAGTATGAAGCTCCATCTTCTGTTCCTTTCACCAGAACCTTTAAGAATAGGGCCATGCATTAAAAATTCTGGTTTCTTGCTAGGATTTTAATGTCAAAATTTAGCTGCAACAGAAGTCCATCCTTTGCTGCATAAGCAAAAATTCTTTAAAGCTTCTGGCAAAAAATCCCTTCAGGCACTGCAGGAAATGAGTTCAAATGGCTTGCCTATTTTCTTTCATCTGCTGAAAATAAGATGCAACATCAATTGTTTTGGTTGTCTTCACAGTTAAGAAAAAGTGTTTAGTTTGTAATAAAATTTCCTTTCTTACATAAAGAGCATGACAGCAGCATTCTAATGGATTATGAGCATTGCATTATGAATATTTGAGCTTTATGTTTTCTTTGACATTAAACACATAAGAGGTTTACTTTAGTTCGGAGGCAGATATGTGTACATGCATGTCCTTTGTCTCTAGGTACGCATAGTATTGACAAAAGTGGGACTCAGAGAAAGAGATAGGGTTATGGAAGTAGTTAAAACTGCAAGAAGAATTGATCAGACCATATGGCCTAACAGTATTTATTTAGAAAATATAAGAACTGCTATTTTAGAACAGTGAAAATGTCCCCGAAATATATAATTACATTAGGGAAACTGCATTGGCATGGTATTTCTCCATTGATTTTTTGCTTGGTCAGTTTGCAGAGGAAGAAAGTATATTTTTGCTTCTACAGCCCTTCTACTAGATTTTGCAGAGTCTCTAACCCATTGTCATCTGAATTAAGTACTGTTTTTCTTTCCTAAATTCTGCTTTTCTGTGTATCATTTAAGGGAACTTAGGTGTTCAGGGAATTAATCTGTGTACATTTAAAATTCTGTTGATCCTTGTGGGTTTTTTTTTAATTAAATACTATGAAAATCACAGAAGTTTAAAGAAAATGCATGCATCTGTTTTGTAAGATAGTTAAATTACTTGAGAAATTATTGAGAATTTTGAAATGATTTCCTTCTCCTTTGTATGACGACCATGAAGGAGCTTCATCAGCAAATTAGCTGTACTTGTAACAGCTACAGCCATTTTGACATCTTCAAATGCTCAATTGATTCCCCACACCAGTATTTGCAAAAGAAGAAAAAGCTACTGGTAGCGTTATATGAAAACAGATGATTTCCTTCTCTGTCTGTAATTAAGGGAATATAATAAAGAACTTTTCACATCTTATGCAGTAATTTATCTTTGTTTGTTTGCTACAACCGGAATGCCTCCTTTGGGCTCAAGACTTTCTTGGTTTTCCTGCTTGCAAACAAGAATCTTAGTCTCTCTTGAATCACAGAGTCACAGAATGGGTAAGGATGGGAGGGACTTCAATGGATCATCTGGTCTGAGCTGGCAAATTTGGCTGCCTGGTTGTTGACAGATTGCATAGAGAGCTGCACTTTTAATTCCAGTTGCAGCACCTGTTATTGATTTATTGGTGGCCATTTTCCTGATATGGTCTCATTCTTTCAGTGTAGCTGACTTTTTCTAGTTTTACTGCTTGTTCCTTTATGTATTAGTCCGTTTCTAGAAGGCAGCTTTTCATTTTTCACTGTTGCATTTTCCATAGTGGGAACTTGCTGTGGAGAAACAGAATTTTATTTTATGGCCTACCTGGAAGATTTCCATGCTAAGAAAACCTCTCTTAGTGCACATATGAGGAACCACAAATGAGAGGCATAGACGAAAGAGAATTATCAAAAGCCAGGTTTTGCTTTGGGTTCAGATCTGAAAGCCCCAGACTATTCCTGGGTCCTTATGTACTGCCTTTGAGCTTGCAAACATACCCTTGAAGTTCAGTGCCCTTCATGGCTGACTTTCACTAGAAACCCTTTTAAATTCTGTTTCTGTGCTTAGCATGTGCCACTACTGTGAAAAGAGATTATAAGACAGACTTTTTTATTCAACAACTGTGCCCTTTTTTGTATTCAATGACATATGTCCTGACTTCGGTTACAGAAGTAAGATATGCTGCATTTACTCTACCTAACAAGGCAGAGTGAGCCCAGCTGGGAGAAAGCTAAGTTTGATTCTAACCCATTTGCACTTGACCAACAATTTAGTCCTGTTTGTCAGTTTCTATCTGCCTGGAAACTGGATGCATTATGAGACACCACAGATAAGAACCATACCTATCACTTGAAAAGGTAAGAGTGTCCTAAAAACAAAGCAGCAGCTGACACTGGCTATTCTAAACTGCAAAACCAGGAAAACAGGAAATTCAAAAACTTGTCCAAGAGGTTAGAAAAAAATCTGTTGGATGTCCCAGGTTAAATTAACGACATCTATTGGATGCCTTAAAATAGTGGTGTCCTGAACACTCTTTTATGGTAAAAAAAAATGACCATTTTTTATTCAGAATAGCGCTTACCTCTCTGAGAACCTCTCCTAGTACATGCAGTTTTCCTTCTCTCCAACAGGCTGAGCTCTCTGAATGACCTCTCTTCTGAGATTCTGGACACTTGCTATGGGTGCCTGTCTGACTCCAAACTCCGTCACTCAGATCATCTTGAAGTGAGGTGATTTTATTTATTTGTTCTCCTCTGGGTCCACTTCTGGAGGTTCGTTTCATTTGTCCTTCCCTCTGAGATGCTTTGGCCCCATCTGGATTCTATTTACTGTGTCTGGTACCATATACATACATAAATGTATTTTATTATGAGCATATCTGCTCTCACACTATTGATAAAATTTTTTTAGCGGTGGTAATTTTATAGTAGCCCATACTTTTATAGGTGTGCTGGTTGATGCTATTATTAAGTGCTGCTGTTATTTATTGTTGCTGTACTATTGAGTACATGTAATAATTTGTAATAGCTTGAGAGAGAGAAAGATATGTACATATATGTGTGCATATATGTATATATATTCACTTTATTAATCCTAGGTATACTGACTAAAGGTGATTTTCTTAGTATTTATGTTAATATCTAATAAAGTAGAGAAACATAGGAGCTAAAGCCCAAATGTTATATAGCCCTAAGGACCCTGGTCATGATCACTACCATACTGGAGATGTGTGACCCATTAGCCTCTTCATGTAGGACAGTGGTGCCCATGCTAGGAAGGACTCAGTTTATCAGCTTGATTTAACACAGCTATTAGCATATTAAAAATATCTATTCACTTGTGATATCACTTATCCATTGTTTTAGTCTTTAATATCTGACCTGC